>NW_028318060.1:6740555-7044583 GCF_062004578.1 Staurois parvus
AGTTCCAGAACCTGGAGGTGAATTGGACTCCCCGATCTGACACTATATCTTCGGGGACCCCATGAAGCCTGACTACTTCCTTAATGAAGATCCGTGCCGTTTCAGGTGCCGATGGGGTTTTCTCCAGGGGTATAAAATGTGCCATCTTTGAGAAGCGGTCCACGACCACCATTATTGCTGTGTAGCCTTGGGATGGTGGGAGTTCGACCACAAAGTCCATGGCAATCATTTGCCAGGCCCGCTTGGGTATTGGTAATGGACGTAACAATCCCCATGCCCGGCTCCTGGAGGGCTTGTTCCTTTGACAGGTGGAGCAGGTCTGGACGTAACGCTCGCAGTCCTTATTCATGTTCGGCCACCAGAACGAGCGCCGTAGTAGTTCCAGAGTTTTTGCAACCCCGAAGTGACCTGCCATTCGATGGTCATGGCAGTGCCCTAGGACCAGGGTTCGCACCTCTTCTGGGACCATGATCCGGTCTTCCTTCCAAAACAGCCCGCCGTGGTTCAGGAGGGGTGACCCCGACGGAACTGGTAGTCCTGTAGAAGCGTCGAGGAGTCTGGAACGAAGTTCTGTTTGTAGAGCAAGGAAACTCCCGGACGGTAAGATGGTGTCAGGTGCCACTGTGTCATCGGGGTCCTCAAACATGCGGGACAGAGCGTCTGGTTTTGTGTTCTTAGTACCGGGTCGGTACGTAATATGGAGAGTGAATCGCGAGAAGAAAAGAGCCCATCTTGCCTGGCGAGGTCTCAGTCGTTTCGCTGTTCTTAAATATTCCAGGTTCTTGTGATCAGTGAAGACTAGGATTGGGTGTGTGGCTCCTTCCAGTAAGTACCTCCATTCTTCTAGAGCGGATTTGATGGCCAGGAGCTCCCGATCTCCAATGTCATAGTTACGTTCAGCCGGGGTCAACTTCCTGGAGAAGAACGCCACGGGGTGCAGTAGTTCCTTGGTTCCATTTCTTTGGGACAGAACCGCTCCTACCGCGTTCTCAGAGGCATCCACTTCCAAGACATATGGGAGGGAAGTATCCGGATGGCAGAGGATGGGCGCAGACGTGAATAATTTTTTGAGCTTCTCGAATGCCGTCTGGGCTTCGGAAGTCCACTTAAAACGGACCCCTTGTTTCGTCAGTTGCGTGATCGGGGAGACCAGACCGGAGAAGTTCCTAACAAACTTTCTATAAAAATTGGAAAAGCCGATGAAACGCTGTACCCCCTTTTTGTCGGCGGGTATTGGCCAATCTAAGATCGCCGTGACTTTCTGGGGATCCATCGCGACCCCCGCGGAAGAGAGAACCAGTCCCAAGAACGTGATTTCGCGCTGTTCGAAACAGCACTTTTCTGCCTTGGCGTATAGCCCGTGTTGACGCAACCGTTCTAATACCCGTACTACGTGACCTCGATGAACCTCCAGTGAAGGGGAGAAAATTAGGATGTCATCCAAATAAACTACTACAAAGACATCGAGGAAATCACGAAAAACATCGTTGATGAAATGCTGGAAGGTTGCCGGTGCATTACAGAGCCCGAATGGCATCACTAGATATTCGTAGTGACCGAATCTCGTACGGAAGGCAGTCTTCCACTCATCCCCCTCCCTGATACGGACAAGGTTATAGGCCCCCCGCAGGTCTAGTTTAGTGAATATCATTGCCGATTTCAATCTCTGGAGGAGCTCGGGGACTAACGGTAAGGGATAACGGTTCTTTACCGTTATCTTGTTTAGATCACGGTAGTCTATGCAGGGCCGTAACGATTTGTCCTTCTTCTCTACGAAGAACAGCCCGGCCCCGGCTGGGGATGTGGAAGGACGAATAAACCCCTTCCGCAGGTTCTCGTCAATATATTCCCTCAGTACACCCGATTCCGTTTCTGACAAGGGAAAGATCCGGCCGAACGAGATCTCAGATCCGGGTAGGAGGTCTATAGGACAATCGTAAGAACGGTGTGGGGGAAGAACATCAGCCCCCCGCTTACTGAAAACGTCCAAGAAGTCATGGTAGGCCGGGGGAATAGTCTGGGATAGATTGGCATCACCGTCCAAGCACAGGAGGACCCGGGGACCCACGGATCCCGTGACCTGGCAGTGATTCAAACAGTAGGGTGACCTAAATTGAATCGTTCCCCTTTCCCAGTCAATCTGGGGGTTATGGGCCCGCAGCCAAGGGAGCCCCAGAATGACTGGAAATAGGGGTGATGCGATGGCATCCAAACGGAGGAATTCCTGGTGATGGTCTGCTATTGTGGTAAAAATGGGTGGTGTCTCCTGGTCCACCACCCCTGATTTTATACTGGAGCCGTCTGCCAAGAAGATGTTGAACCCCCTTTCTTTGGTCTGCAGTGGTATTTTTTGCCGGTGGGCAAAAGTCAGGTCGACAAAGCAACTACAAGCTCCAGAGTCAACGATTGCGGTCACCGATAGTGTTCTTCCCGGGAGCTGCAAAGACACAGGTATGGCCAGGTAATTGGACTGATCATCCCTTCCTGCGGGTAAAGTAAAAGAAAAGGAAGCGGACTTACTCATCTTTGCAGGACAGGAGCGCACCTGGTGACCAGCTTCCCCGCAGTACAGGCATAGGTTCAGCGCTCGTCTCCTTTGACGTTCCTCGACCGACAAGTGGGAACGGGCCAGTCCCAGCTGCATGGGTTCCGGGTTGTCCCCCGATTCCGTGCCTCGGGGATGGTTCCCTGGGGTTGGAGCTGTGTCTCTCGGTGGGATCCATGCCACCCTTTGACCCTGGTTGCTCCTTTCCAGCCGACGTTCCCTTAACCTACGGTCAATCTGGATGGCCAACTCAATCAGTCTTTCCAGGGAGTCTGGTAGGCCTACTCGTGCTAGTTCGTCCTTGAGAGACTCAGACAGCCCGATGCGGAACTGGTGACATAAGGCCGCATCGTTCCATCTGGTGTCTCCCATGCATCGCCTAAAGTCGGACGCGTATTCTTCGGCTGCCCGGCGGCCCTGCCGCAGTGAGTATAGGGTAGCCTCTGCGGAGGCAGCCCGCTGAGGGTCGTCATACAATACTGCCATGGCCTGAAAGAACTTGGTCACGGAGTCAAGCTGGGGGTCACGCCTCTCCATCAGACGGTGAGCCCAATCCTGGGGCTCATCCTGAAGGAGAGAGACTATAAACCCCACCCTGACGGTCTCGGAGGAGAATGTGCGGGGCTGCAAGTCAAAATAAAGTGTGCAAGCATTCCGGAAGGCTCGGAAGCGGCTCCGGTCACCACGGAACCGTTCCGGCAGGGGAACGCGGGGCTCAGGAGCTAAGGGTGTGGCAACCGCTCCGGATGTCGGGGTAGCGGGAGGTTCCCCAGACGCGGGACTCTGAGCAGGGGGAGTCTGGGGGGCTAATGTCTCCATGCGGTCTTCCAGTCGGGCGCAGCGACTGTGGAAGTTCTGGAAGGCCTGGGTCAAAGTTGCCAGGTGCTGGCAAATATCCTCTAGGGACGCCGGTCCACCTCCTGGCTCTGTCATGGCCGCAAGGTACTGTTATGATCCGCCAGGCGGAGCCTTCCGGCTGCCAACTGATAGACCAACCCAGAGCGTGGGGTCTAAGCCCGGGCTGTGCCTTCACCAGGGCCCCTGATGGTGGGGATGGACTGAAACAGTCCCGGGCCAGGTCACGACCTCTGGGCGGGCCCACCAGCGGCCGGGAAGGCCTCCGGGGATGCGTGTAGGTACCGGGAGAGCCAGATATGAGGCGGATGACGGTCCCAGAAGGGTGGCACGGATAGTGGTCCCGTGGGGGGTAAGCGGGGTACCAAATCAGCGGGCAAGGAGTAGTCAGGTCACATGCAGGGTCAGCCAGGTAAATCAGTCCGTAGAATAGTCAGGATATCCGAGTCAAAACGCAGGAGCAGGCAGAGTAGTCAGGACAAGCCGGGTCAAACACAGGGGCAGGCAGCGTAGTCGGGGTTGAAAACAGGGTCACAGAACAGGAGCAGGTATCCAGGATCACATAAGACCTTGCGGCAATGGGTGACAGTGCAGGGCATCTTTAAATAGTGCGCCCTGCACTGTCATTGGCTGGCTGGGATGCGCCCCCGGCTGTCATTGGACGCCTGAGGCGCGCCCTCGACTCTCTACTGCGCATGCGCGGCGTCCTGTCAGCCGCGGCTCGCCGCCAGTGCGCATGCACGGGGGGACGGCGCCGTGATGCAGGATTCCGGCGCCGTGATCCCTGACATTACAGCTCATGAAAACCCCAAATCCACAATTTCAGAAAATGAGAATATTGTGAAAAGGTGCAATATTCTAGGCTCAAAGTGTCCCACTCTAATCAGCAAATTAAGCCATAACACATGCAAAGGGTTCCTGAGCCTTTAAATTGTCTCTCAGTCTGGTTCAGTAGGAATCACAATCATGGGAAAGACTGCTGACCTGACAGTTGTGCAGAAAGCCATCATTGACATGCTTCATAAGGAGGGAAAGCCTCAAAAGGTAATTGCAAAAGTAGTTGGATGTTCCCAAAGTGCTGTATCAAAGCACATTAATAGAAAGTTATGTGGAAGGGAAAAGTGTGGAAGAAAAAGGTGCACAAGCAGGGATGACCGCAGCCTGGAGAGGATTGTCAGGAAAAGGCCATTCAAAAGTGTTGGGGACTTTCACAACGAGTGGACTGAGGCTGGAGTCAGTGTATCAAGAGCCACCACACACAGTCGGATCCTGGACATGGGCTTCAAGTGTCGTATTCCTCTTGTCAAGCCGCTCCTAAACAACAACTAACATCAGAAGCGTCTTACCTGGGCTAAAGAAAAACAGACCTGGTCTGTTGCTCAGTGGTCAAAAGTCCTCTTTTCTGATGAGAGCAACTTTTGCATCTCATTTGGAAACCAAGGACCCAGAGTATGGAGGAAGAATGGAGAGGCACACACTGCAAGATGCTTCAAGTCCAGTTTGACGTTTCCACAGTCTGTGTTGATTTGGGGAGCCATGTCATCTGCTGGTGTTGGTCTACTGTGCTTTATTAAGTCCAGGGTCAACGCAGCTGTCTACCAGGAGATTTTGGAGCACTTCATGCTTCCTTCCGCAGACAAGCTTTATGGGGATGCTGACTTCATTTTCCCATACTGCCAAAAGCACCAAGACCTGGTTCAATGACCGTGGGATTACTGTGCTTGATTGGCCAGCAAACTCCCCTGACCTGAACCCCATAAAGAATCTATGGGGCATTGCCAAGAGAAAGATGAGGGACATGAGAACGAGCAATGCAGAAGAACTGAAGGCCGCTATTAAAGCATCCTGGTCTTCCATAACACCTCAGCAGTGCCACAGGCTGATAGCTTCCATGCCACGCCGCATTGAGGCAGTAATTGGTGCAAAAGGGGTCCAAACCAAGTACTGAGTACATATGCATGCTTATACTTTTCAGAGGTCTGATATTGTTCTATGTACAATCCTTGTTTTATTGATTGCATGTAATATTCTAATTTTCTGAGATTGTGGATTTGGGGTTCTCATGAGCTGTAAGCCATAATCATCACAATTATGACAAATCACGGCTTGAACTATCTTGCTTTGCATGTAATGAGTCTATCTCATATATTAGTTTCACCTTTTAAGACGCAGCCCAGGTAAGACACTTCTGATGTTAGTTGTTGTTTAGGAGCGGCTTGACAAGAGGAATGCGACACTTGAAGCCCATGTCCAGGATCCGACTGTGTGTGGTGGCTCTTGATGCACTGACTCCAGCCTCAGTCCACTCCTTGTGAAAGTCCCCAACACTTTTGAATGGCCTTTTCCTGACAATCCTCTCCAGGCTGCGGTCATCCCTGCTTGTGCACCTTTTTCTTACACACTTTTCCCTTCCACATAACTTTCTATTAATGTGCTTTGATATAGCACTTTGGGAACATCCAACTACTTTTGCAAGTACCCTTTGAGGCTTTCCCTCCTTATGGAGGGTGTCAATGATGGCTTTCTGCACAACTGTCAGGTCAGCAGTCTTTCCCATGATTGTGATTCCTACTGAACCAGACTGAGAGACAATTTAAAGGCTCAGGAACCCTTTGCATGTGTTATGGCTTAATTTGCTGATTAGAGTGGGACACTTTGAGCCTAGAATATTGCACCTTTTCACAATATTCTCATTTTCTGAAATTGTGGATTTGGGGTTTTCATGAGCTGTAAGCCATAATCATCACAATTATGACAAATCACAACTTGAACTATCTTGCTTTGCATGTAATGAGTCTATCTCATATATTAGTTTCACAATTTAAGATGCATTGCCGAAATAAATGAACTTTTGCACGATATTCTAATTTTTCAAGTTTCACCTGTAGGTATCCATAAACGGTTAGTGATATTTTCCAGTAGTGTCCATATGGCAACAGGCCACATATGAACATTAAAGCCATAAACACTATCAGTAATGCAAGTACTTTGTGCAAGTACTATACCTGTAGATATAAATCAGTGGTTTTGAAATATATCCAAGGCCTCCATGGCATTCTAAATTTTTCTTCTGGGTTATGTAGTGTAAAAGTTAAATCATTCATTTGAAAAACATAATTGTTGAGTAGGTGGGGTGCTCTGTTTTCACAAGGGAGTGATACAAGCTCTCACTGCAATTAGGAGATGAATCATTAATAAAACTGTATATTTTGATACACATCTCTTGCTCATGTGGAGTAAATAGGCTGCAAGGTTCTGGCTTAGATCCACCATGGTGAGATCCTTGATTGTTACCATGACTATGATCCAAAATTGATTATTTTAGGGCAGAAATAGGAGATATGTGCCTTGCAACGCCAACAATTTTATTTTTATTTTATGTAATATAAAGAGGACTTTCTAACATCTGGTACGTATTTGGTACCAGAATTCCTGAGATTAATTTGCTACTGAGAATTTTAATGAGCACAGTACAGGATACATTCACCTTGCTGTATGGTAAAGGTAATTGATAGGTCCTTTTTCCATTTTTGTAAAACAGTGGGGTAGTACTCATTTGGGGAGGATAAGATATTGTAGATCTTGTAGAGAGTGGCAAGTTGGAGTTCCTGATTTTCATATGGTTTCGACCAGGTTTAGTTGTCGGTTGAGCTCTCTTACTCTAGGTATAGCTTCAAGTAAGTGCCTGAGCTGGTATGCACTTCAGAAGTCCAAAGGTAGGCTCAGCAAGGAGCAAAGATCTGCATGACTAGACTATTTACCTCAGTTTAAAAAGTCTATGAGACAAAATTTGCTGACCAGTTTTATAAGCATAAGTTTTAGCTGGTTAGGCCTGGAGCATGCTCTGGGTTTCCCAAGACTGGTGTTAATATGGATGGTTGAGGAAAGAAGTCTGTAGTTCAGAAATAGTCTCATCATCCAAATAGTGTTACCAATTTTTGTGTGTTCCTGTACCTTTCTGGGCAATGCCAGAGACAGCTACAATAGCCCTGTAATTGGGAGGGGGTGTTTTCTGTTTCCATAATGGCCCATTGTTTGTGATCTTTACTTCAACACCAGTAAACTACCAGTGAATGGCGAGTAATATTGGATATATCAACTCCACCATTGTTTTTTGATAAGGTAAGATAATCATCCAGAACATGGTTAAATTGGTTAAGAAAAGATGACAGAAGTTTGATTGGCATAGCCTGTAGTTCATACAGTATACAGGGTAGGTTGGGGTGGTTGTCACTTTTTTGTACTGTTAGTTGAATTGGATGTGGGGACACACTGGATGCCTTCAGCTGCCATTGTGCTTTTGATGGGTGTATCATGCATTTCTGTGCCTTTAAGGGGGAGTGGGTTCCTTCAAGGCAAACTGCCCTTAGTCTATCCATTGCAATTTGTGCATCAACTTTGGAGACTATGAAAATGATAGAATTAGGACCACAGTACACAGAGGTGCATTGATGTAGGCAATGTGGCTTACAAATATATTTGCAAATGTGTGCAAGCTAAACAAGGTGGTGTTAGACTGGGTCAATTCGGTTATTTGCAGGCTGGCTTGTAAGTGTGCTGGGAAATTTGTGTTTGTTAGAGATGTGCATTGCTCCTCCATGTGCACCTTACTGCAAAGGCTAGTTACTGTATAGGTTGGGGTGGTTGCGACTTTTTTTGTGCTGTATATAGGGTAGTACAGTTATCTTTAGGAAACTACAGTATATCTACCAAACCATGTCAAGGTTAAGTTATGCCAGGTCTTAACATTGTTTTTTGGTTTCTAAAGTAAAAGTATATTGTTTGTGGCATAAAGTTCAGAAGGGTGGGCCATGATATTAGTGCAGAAAGTATATGATATGAGATTCTGTCCATTGAAACAGGCAATGCAGTCATAGAGAACAATTCTTTTTCTGTGGTTATGTTTAATACAGCTGATTTTGTATTTTTTTTTTAAGTTGTAAAGGGCCTGATAAATTTTAAGAGCTCAGAGAATACTAAATAAGGAAAAGGTGGTGCAAGAGACAAAGGAGATTGAACCATCTGCATAGGCTGTGATCCTAAGGGTCCCTGATGGTTTGGTGATGTCTGTAAGTTCTCTACAGTGAATGACTTCTCCATCCTCATTTTCATAACATACGGGAGAAGTTTTCTGTAGTTAACAGATTAAAACTGAGCAAGACTGACAAAGATCTCAGTGCCGCAGAGGCACTTTGTTGTTATCTGTTCAAAGAGGAAGATAGGATCACATTAGATTTCTGTCAATTGGAGTGGTTTCTAACCCTTTCCCACTGCATCCAACAAAATAAAATTGACTTTGGTGTTGGAGTTGGGCTTAAAGTGTTAAATAAATATCTTCTTTTTTAAATCTGATATCCACTGTTGCTCAGCCCTTGTTCACAGTGCTTTACATCTCATAATGCATTCCACAATCAGTCTTTCAATGTTCAAGTTTAATTTGTCTCTGCCTAAGGCTCTAAAATCCATTTTTCCTCTCATCCTTTTTCTTTCTAATAAAAAATCACTCTATTTTGTATCCGTCTCTATTTAGCTGGTTCAGCACAGAAAAGCAATTTTTATTCTGCAGCACAAACTTACAGTGAATGTAACTACAATAAAACCATTTAACAAGAAACAGCTAAACTTTCTAAGGCTGGAATAAAAAATAAATAAAAGTAAAACTAGATTTTTTTTTGCAGCTAAAATCTTATGGCATCTACAATGCTAAAGTATATCAATCTATGTGGAGTTTTTACACAAAAGTCTTTTAGTTAATGTACAGACTTGACTTGCATTTGCTCAGTATTTGCTACACTATTATGTAGACTTAAATTGGATCCGCATGGAGAGATAAAAGTTATGTCATGTTATTTTTGTGACATGAGATGCTCAGTTTGGCATCCTATAATTACTTTCAGATACAGCTTTAGCTTGTTGCATGATCATTGTATATAAATCATATACAATAAATTTCTCAATAATGATATAACATATAACTTAGTATATATCCCACCTCCAAGGCATAAAAAAGGACTAGTTGTCCATTGTCCATTACTGGGGCTTAGTTAGAGTTAGACTGAGCCCCAGTTGAGGGTGAAACACATTAGAGGGAGGAAGAGGTGGAGTGTCCCTGCTGCTGTTTGTTCAGTAAAATGTTTATATGTTAGTCAATAGGAACTGATGATACCCAGAGTCCTGTGGGCACCCAAAGCCGGGGTAAGGTGCAGGTCCTTGAGTGATGACTGGAACATGTAAAGTAAAAAAGTTAGTGAGGACCTATTTGTCTTTGCTACTAAAAAAACAGTTAGAAAGAGGGGAACAGTAAAGTTGAGGGAAGAAAGAAACTCCATGAGATTGAAGAAAAATTAGGAGACAGAGAACGATAAAACACGTGATTTATAAAAAACAAAGGAAGAATCTTCTGAGGACGTCATCTTCGAGGACATAATGCACAAAGCTAGTAGAGCCAGTCTGTGAAATCAGCATACTACCCCAGGTTGCTCACCAGGTTACTTCTCATGGGCAAGGTGGTTCTCCAACTCCGATCCAAATTAAAGTACAGGTATACCCTAACTTGTGTATGACAGGTACAGTCTGGGTGCCTTCTGCAAAGGTGATGACAGTTGCAGCAGCAATGACTTGCTCACCCACAGAGACGACAATAGACTTCCACGGGGTCACGGCCTCAATCCTGCGTCCATGAAGGTACTCTCTCCATCGCAGCCAGGCTGCTGGTGTTGCTGTGTTTGCATACCTTCCAAACTTATGTTTCTGGGTAGGGAGAAGTAATGGTAGTATGGAGAGAATGTACCATGTTTCTCCTAGACACTGGCAGCTCTCTGTCTCTCTCACACTGTAGCACATACAGTAGGTCAGTTCCTGCAGCTGAGTGGTAGCTTCCCCCACCTTTTTCTTTGTACATACAGCTCTCAGACACATAGGCAGGAGACTTATGTTCACCACCAACTCAGGCAGTAAGTCCTCTGGAGCCTGATTTTAACCCTCTGATCACCGGTGAAAAAGAGAGAGGCTGGTGATCGTCTCTCCAAAAGAAAAATTTATTTTTTTGCTTCTATAAGGCAGTCACAAATGCAGTTTCACAAATGTTGCTAAGACAACATTTACAGTACTTTTAAATGGTTGCTATAGGTAACAGCTGCAAAATGTTTGCTAGACCCTGCACTAGAAGCCAACAATGTAGCACCTCCTTACCTCTGGGCAGTTGAGAAGGACCCACAAGTGGCTCAATGAGTTAGCAATTCATACACAAGTGTGGCATAATTGACTCTTTGTAGGATGAAAGAAATTAAGCACCAGTTGCTTTTTCAGAAAGGTGGAGTAAACTCAGAAGAGAGGGCTAGGAAACAGGCTACCTCAAAATAGGCAAAAATTGCATCAGACTTCTCTAGTAACAACAGTCAATACATGTTATGGACTTTTAAGTGGAGACCAGCAATTTGTTTTGGTAGACTATTAAAGACAACCATGTAGCATAAATACTTTCCAGGATGAGCAGCCAAACCTGCAATTCTATTGGCAGCAGCTTGCACTAAAATCTTCAGTACAGTAATCAGTAGTGATATCTCCTACCAAGACACTCTACACTGGCAGAATTCTTTCTGCTTCAGTCCCTCTGGATGTATCCCTCCAGCAATGAAGCATATATTTTCTAGGCCCTCTTTTAGCACAGACCCTCCCAAGGGAGCAGGCCTGGGAAGTAAAGATCTCCAACATTAGCTCCTTTCCAGGCCAAGCCTGAAAAAACAAAGACCCTTTCCAAGGTCACCCCAAATATTCTTAATCTTCTCCAGCATGCACTACTAGCATTAAACCTTCTAGTGATTTGCCAAACCACTTACAACAGAGGGAAGCAAACAATATCTTGAACTTAGGGGAAAACCAATAATAACAATTAAGCACTCAATACAGCTGTATCAATACATTTTAGAAAAGGGACAATCCTGCTTAATGTCTGTACACCAGTATTCCAGTATGTTTATTTCTATCTCTTCATATCTAAAGTAATGCTTCTTAATGGAAGGACCAGTAGCGCTACCCCTGTAGGGGCCATTGGTATTAACTAGTTCTTCCCTAAAAGAAAGGCTACCCTCCACCACAAGCACCAGCCCATTCACATTGGCTCTAATAACACAGCCTAGGAGATTTCTTTTTAAGATGTATTGCTTGAAGAAACCTAACAGGAGAGGGGTTACATGGGATACTTCAAAACTATTAGAACATAGCAATTCCAGAACAATCCTCCTCAAGTAAACATGAATGTTGGACAGTCTAAACCCCACAGATGACGACCATGAGGTAACTTTGTGAACAGGCTAAGACCTCACAGCTGGGGACCATGAGACATGTTTCTTTGGCATCTAGTTACCTTGCCCATTTACACAAATACTTGTAGCCAATGCAATTTACAGAACACTGCAAGGTCACAGGGATCATTTTAAGGTCTTTACTCACAAGTCCATAGGACAGCTGCCACCTTGCAGCTTCTTCTGGACATGGTCTGCAGAGTTAGACAGTCCTTCTCCAAGCCAGATCCCTTGTGGCAAGTTCCTGCACCCAGCTTCTAAGAGGATCCATCCAAGCCCTCATTATATAAAATTTAATAAACACATATTCTACAATAATATAATGCTACCAAAATTAGAGTGTGCTGTAAGTAGCCTCCATGCCTGTTTTTCCTTGCTTGAGGCAACCATTTTGCTGAAGCCCAGAGCCTTGTACAGCAGTAAATCTTTATGCTGTTAGCAAATTGGCCTATAGTAGCTCTGATTTTTGACACAGTGCCAAAAAATAGAGAGCAACTAAGCATGTGTTGAGCAGGAGGTTGAGACCAACTATTCCTAGATTTTAAACAGTATAGACACTTATTTTTAATGTTTAACATAGGTATACCTGCAAAAGGGGATAGCCTAAAGTGATCTACCAGGACCTCATTTTCTGACTAAAGTTCCACTTTTAGGTAAAAAATGTTTTCCTACTCGTTGTGCCACATCCCCCCCTAGACACTTTCCTGAGTACTGTATCAGTCCAGCACTATACCCGTCTGAAGCTCTTCTCCCTTCTCATCACCTCTCACAAGAGGTTTATGCAACAGCTGAAGCCATTGGCACCTGCTTCTGTCAGTCAAACCCTGTTAGAAGAGAGTGGGGGCTTGGGCCAAGACAGGATAAAGCCACTTGTTATGGGGGAAGACGCAGAAGTGGAGGAGCTGAGAGCACCAGCAGGGGACCCCAGAAGAGGAGGTGAGTATAACATGTTTATTATTTTAATTTTAAAAAATTGCATTTAGTAACGCTTAAAATATAAGAACAATATTCCTTGAGTTTCTGAAGCATTCACAGGTGGTGAAATGAAGAACATCTTGTGTATATGTCGATTTTCCTCCAGATCTTGGGATCATGCAATTATATTTTTTTCAGCTTTCTCTTTTTTTCCCCCTAAAAGTTCTCTCAGTTCCTTGTTAGAGATTTCTTCCAGTAAATAAAAGCTAGCTGGGTGCTTTCCACACTTGGTCTTGGGATAATTATTAATAGAAATACGAACAGTATGTTGTCGTCAGGTCCTTGAATTGATATAAAATACATTTCCATCAAACATGTAGCAAGCACTTCTGGCAGTAAGTAGCATCCAAAGAAAACAGCATTGAACTATTTTGGGTGTGGCATGTTCCAGACCTGTAAGAAACATAACAACACATCTGCTTATCTCTAGTCAATAACACCCCACAGTATATTCCTGAATAGAAAACAAAATATTTTGTGTTTACTGGACCTATAAATAATTTTTCCTGGCACATCATGGCAGCATACACTGGGTTGTGGCTCTGCCCCCACAACCTGATTGGACCGGTTAGCTATAGGTTCTTTAGCCAGGACACACCACAGCATTCTCCTTTTTTGCCTCACCTGTGTAGGACCGGATGGATCAGGCAGTACTCCTTACCGCCTTTGCCCAAGCCAGGTTCAGCCTCTCCTGGGTGGAAGTCCCATCCTGTGCAGCCTCTAAACGAGCTAGATGGAGGGAACCCCAGTCTGATGGTCTTGGAGGTAAGATAAGTAGCACTAATCAAGCTTCAAGTGCGTTGCAGTGGTTCTCTGCACCTTTTTTCCTTGTTTCTTCCTGTATTGGGTTCTTCTAGGCTTTATAGTTCTCCAGGGATCCTATGCCCTCTTCCAAGATGGTGCCACACTTGGAGGCATCCAAGAATGTGCAGCAGGAAGTGATGTCAGTAGGGAATCTCCTTTGTCAGTATCCAAGATGGCGCCGGTGTCCGCAAGTTGTGACTGAGCATGTGTGGCGATGACATCACTTCCGCTGGCTTCGGCAGCATTTTTTAAAGCCCCTTCCTGCCATTCTGGCTTTGTTGTACTGGTGGTTTTGATGCTGAGAAGTTGGGACTTGGTTACCCTCTTCCTCCACAAGTGCATGTAAGTGTTGGTCTTGGTTGTCATTCTCCTGTTTTCTTGTGCTGCCTGCCTGCTCATAAACTATGTCTTATAGGTGTTGGGTGCTATCTTCCTCTGTCTATGGAGACTGCTACCCAAGCAGACCATTCTCAGCCTGAAAGGTAAGGGGTGTGGTAAGTACTGAAGTTAGACAAAAGAGAGCCATATCACTAAAGCTGTCATAATTTGTCAGCCCATTCAGGTCATAAAGATCCTCTGCGACAAAACGCAGAGAATGATCGAGTCATGTGTTATCATCCAGGCATTCAAGGAGGAGTCATTCTAGGTCTTTCTCCCGCTACCGCTGCTCTCATCAAGCAAGGACACTGTTGCTCATCACCGTCTTTCATCCTGTGGTCACCACTTCCATCCAGGGGATAATGCCTGCTGGGTATGCGGGCCTATCACTCATGTTTGGAGGAAGCGACAAAGAAGAAGGAAGCAGACGTCAGAGAAGTAGCAGATCTGATCAGGGAGTCTGTTAGAGTCAATTTTGGAGGCATCAACTCGATTTAGACTCAGCAGCTCAGAGCACTGCTGCTTTGCCCCCTCTCCCCCCCATCCCACAAAAATCAGATAGCTCATCAGAGAGTGAAGCTACAGAAGGCACTACAGGACTTGACTTCACCTTGGTTAAACCATTTGCCAAGTCAGTCAAGGAGGTGATTGGTTGGGAGGAGGAGGAAGAAATGGCTCACAAGCGACCAAACCTTTTGACCTGGGAAAGAGAAAAATCCTAACCAAATACATCTTGGAGCTACTTCAAAAATGTGCAATAATGGAGGTTCCATCCTCTCAACGAAGAAAGGAGTTCTACTCACCCTTATTCCTTGTAAAAAAAGGAAAACTGGTAATCTTTGTCCAGTATTAGACCTGAAGGGCCTCAACAGAAGAATACATCTGGAATCCTTCAAGATGGAAAGTCTTCAGTCTATCCTTCTTGTGATAAACCTAAGAGACTGGATGCTGTTCATAGATTTATCAGATGCATATTTTCACATGCCCATTCATCCGGCCTTCCAGAAGTACCTCTGTTTTTTCATCAATCGCTAGCATTTTCCGTTTCGAACCAGGACCTTCAGAATATCTACGGCCCCCAAAACCTTTATGAATGTCCTACTGCCGGTAATTGCACTCCTGAGAGAAAAGGGACTGAATGAGTCCATCATTATCTGGACAACATACTCCTACTGACCAGCAACAGAAATACTCTTGTTCAACATCAGGAGCTGCTGATTTACACTATCCAACACTTCTGGAGGCTGATAAATTGGAAGAAGAGCAGTCTATACTCTACTCAGAAAATGGTCTTCCTGGGTGTTCTGCTGGACACCCAAGCCAATGTGGTTCACCTGCTACCGAAAAAAGTGGGCCCACTGGTCCACAAAGTGAAATGGGCTCTGGTGGCAACTTCCTTGCCAGCCCGAACTTTCCTCAGCATTTTGGGTTAGATGACTGCCACGTTCCCAATGATTCTGTGGGTTCAGTGGCACACAAGAACATTTCAGAATGCTTTCTTCATGCAGTGGGATGGAGTGTCGGTGGATCAATCAATTATCATTCCGAAGGTGAAACAATCACTGGGGTTGTGGACTCAGGTCTGCAACTTGATGAAGCCTCGCCTGATTGTTCCTCTGCAACCAGAGGTGGTTACGTCAGATGCCATTTTTGAAGGCTGGGGGGCGCATTACCAGAATCAAGCAGCCAAGGGATGCTGGGCATTCGAAGCCCAGGGGCTAGTCTCGAACATCTTGGAACTCAGAGCAGCCTTTCAAACCTTCCTAGCCTTTGGCTCTTCGCTGAGTCGAAAGAGTGTACTCCTGTGTCTGAAGTCACAGTCGCCTATATCCAGAAGCAGGGCGGTACCAGGAGTCCCATGTTACTGGATGAAGTCTGTCCTATCCTGAACTGGGCCCAAATACATCTGACAGATTTAGCATCAGTTTATGTGCCAGCGACGAAGAATCATTTAGCCAACTCTTATAGGCAGAATTTCTTGTCAAAAAGTGAATGGTCACTGAATCCTCAAGTGTTCTCTCTATTAATCAGAAGATGGGGCATCCCAGAAATAGACCTAGCAGCAACTCCGGCAAACACCAAGTGCCAGAGATTGCTGGTGAGACTGTCATACCCCTAGGCAGAGGGGGTAGACTGCCTCCACCACCCATGGAGGTTCAGCCTGGGATATATTGTTCCCCAAACACCTCTAATTGAAAGATTCCTGTCCAGGCTCAGAAGGTCCACGAGCACAGTGATAGCTGTAATTCCATTCTGGCCAAGGAGGCCATGGTTCATGACTCTTCTGCAGCTCAGTTTGGAGGATCCAATACCTCTTGTAGTGACCCCAGATCTTCTGTCTCAGGGTCAGTTCCTGCACCCAGCACCTGAGAGGCTACACCTTATAGCTTGGAAGATGAAAGGCAAAGGTTCTTAAAGCATGGATGTTCTCAGGAGGTGGTGGAAACTCTGCTCCAAGCTAGACAAATCACCACAAACAGCACATATCGGAAGATATGGCAAAGCTTCCTCTCAGTTGCTCAAAAGCAGTCTTGGGATTTGTCAACCTCTGAGGTGGCATAAATTCTTCAGTTTCTTCAAATGGGGCTCAATAAAGGCCTAAGTGCAAGTACCTTGAAGGTCCAATTCTCAGCTCTCTCTGCCATGACAGAAATAAAGTGGGCCATGAATCCACTTGTCATCCAGTTCATAAAAACATGCCGCAAAATCAGACCACCAAGCAAGCCCATATTTCCCATTTGGGATTTGTGAATAGTCTTGGAGGCCTTATTACGTTCCTCTTTTTCATCCGTTGGAGTCAGCTTCATTGTGGGACTTAACCTTGAAGGTGTGCTTCCTCATTGCCATAACTTCAGCAAAAAGAGTTTTAGAGACACAAGCACTAGTCATTAAAGAGCCTCATCTCATCTTTTATCCTGATGGTGTGATTCTAAGACACTCGGACCATTTCATTCTTAAAGTAGCCACTTCGTTCCACTTTAATCAAGTTGTATACCGTGATCCCCCTAGACAACTACTCCTGTATAAAAGATATATTGACGATATTGTCATTATTTGGGATGGAGTGGAATCTGATCTATTGAAGTTCTTGAATCAGTTGAATAGTAATGACAAAAACATTAAGCTTTCATGGGAAGTAAGCGGTACATCTATCAACTTTCTGGATTTGTGCATTTCTACTAAAGATAATATCCTGCATACTAAAACTTTTTTCAAAAAAGTCGATCGGAATGGATATATTCCACTAGATAGTTGCCATTTCCCTCCGTGGCTGATGAATATTCCGAAGGGACAATTGGTAAGACTTAGAAGGAACTGCACAGATATTAAGGATTACTATGAGCAAGCAACTATTATGGAAGAAAGATTCTGCAGTAAAGGTTATCCTAGAGTTATTGTTAAAAATAAGATTGCTGAAGTGGGAAAGATGGAGAGAAGCAATTTTCTTTTGGATAAACCCAAAATAAAAGGTTCTGAGGATTATATGGCAATTATTTTGGATTTTAACAGCAATTATAAACAAATAGAAAAAGTATTTAAGCGACATTGGCCGATTTTAATGACAGATCCTGTTCTTTCAAAATTATTACCTCCGATACCGAAATTCACATATAGGAAGGCTCCTTCTCTTAGGTCTAAACTAGTCCGTAACGTACTAGACCCCCCCACTAAGAGTCCTAAAGTTACGTTTCTTGATCATAAAGGGTTTTTCCCGTGTAAATCTTGCTATGCCTGTAAGGCCACTAGGGGTCTTAATCGTAGATTGAGTTCATTCACAGCTACTAGCAATGGAAGGGCCTTTCAGATCGAAGACTTTATATCTTGTAAAACAGAGGGGGTTGTGTACGTCCTTCAATGCGGTTGTGGTCTGCAATATGTAGGACGGACAAAAAGGCCCCTGTGGGTTCGGCTGAGAGAACATGTTCAAAATATAAAAAAGGGTTTTCCAAAACATAGTTTATCCAATCATTTCCGGCTTTGCCATAACCAAGATCCCTCTAGTCTTAGATTTTGGGGAGTTGCAAAATTCAAAAAACATTGGAGAGGGACCCATAAAGTGAGGTCTTTGAGTCAGGTAGAATCTAGATATATTTTTTTGATGGACACGTTTGCCCCTATGGGACTTAATATTGAGTTCGATTTGAATTGCTTTATTAGTGATCGGTAATTTACTTTTATATTTTTTATGCTGGTTTATGTCTGTTATTATGCATTAGGAGTGAGAGTCCATGCATGATCATAGGGGAGCTATATATGTTATATATATTTTTGTTCTTATTTTTTATTCTTTGGATTCACCTTTTTTAAGGTGTTTTTAGTAATATATTTTTTATGTATTTTATTAGTTTTTTATATATATAAATATTTTCTTTATATATATATTTTTACACACATTGTTTAATGTGTAGTGTATTTTGGCATGTCATGTATTGATGGACATGCGTTCAGATCGTATCTTATTTTTATCCCTTTTTTAATAAAGCATGTGGTTTCCACATCTGGTTTTAATGTTTGTGTCCCAGTATTAACATACCTTACAGAGTAATTGGCTTTTTTTCCCAAATTACTATATCGTTTAGTCCTATTGTGATTATTAGACACAATGGGAAAGTATCTGTGTACATTGGACTACAGTAATATGGCCGCGATGGAACCGCCCCTTGTCCTTGATTGGTGCGGTCCTCGGTCTTTATAAGGAAGTACTGTCGGCCAATCACGCTGTCCTGACGAAGTCACGAGTTACGTGACGCAACGCGTCGACGTTTATAGCGTGGTGACGTATTTCCGGCGTGGCGCCATTTTGGAACACCTTCTGATCATGCTGTACACCCAATCCATGGGGAAAGATACTGCCGTTATGTAAGTGTATGTTTTTCCTGTTTTTCTTGGCTTACTGTGATTGTCTGGCCATTAAAATCAGTAATACACTATGAGGATTGTGTTTCTCTCCTCATTTATGAGCATACGAGCTTTCTGACATCTGAGGAGGGCACACTCTGTATGTCCGCTGGTCCGGCTGGAGGTTATTCTTATTCATGTGATGTCCGCCCATGCCATTTCTCTTTGAGGAGCTACTGGTTGGAAAGGACCCAGAGGTGATCTGCAATATGCTTTGTGGCCCTGTGGGGTCATAGAGTGGAGGTGAGAGGCCATTGCAGCCAGACTGCCTTGGATCACGTTTGGAGTGTGCTGTGTCTCACCTGCACGTTTTAAAGATATGAACTATGGACACTGCATTTTGCACTAAGCCACTATTATCTACCTGTTAAGGGTTTTTTTCCTGTTCCCATATCCCCCGGTGGATGTGGGTTATCTGCTATCATATTTAGTTTATTATATGTGTTTTCTGTTAGCGCTGCATCATTTTTTATATATTAGTTCTCATTGTCCTTTTTTTGGTATAGGATAGATGCTGGCGGCTTCTTTTAGCTGAATATTGTATCCACCATAAAAGCGCAGGAGGATTTATATTTACTTGTTTGTGTCTCTTACCATCCTACTTTCTGCTGCAGATTATGGATATCTTTGGATTTATTGATAGTAGACCCATTAATATTGAAGAGGTTTTCTCCAAATCCCCTGATGATCTTAATAATAACCTAGACACTCAGTTTAGGAGACTAGGTCATCTTATGGAGAAAAAAGTTACCACCTGGTGGGATATGATTACACATGAGAGATACCTCAAGGACAAACTAGTCCCTAGACGTCTTAGGTGGGATGTCCCCATTAGTGATGGGTTGCTAGATGCTGAAGATAAGGATGAGTGGTTCAATTTCTTCCAAGAAAGAGGGTTAGAATTGGTCAAGTTCCTCATTAAGAGGAAACAGAAGAAAATGAAACATTTAGATACATTAATTTCCGATATTAAATGTGAATTAGACCCCCTCAAAGATAATCCGGAGGTTATTAACCTTACGAATAGATTATATAAGGACTTGGAAAGAGTAGACCAAGAGGTCAAATGCAGGAAAATTAAGAAATATCATAGAGACCTGAATGACTTTCAGAAAGATCAGGTCTTTAAGTGGCAAAATACCTTGGCCGAGACCGAAGTAGCGTCGATTAGTACTACACCTGTTAAAGAAATTAGATTCACTACGAATCAGGGATCTCAAGATAATGGTCCAAAGAATCCCCATTACTATCCGCCTAATCGACCTAAGAATTACACCCCTCAAAAAGGGTGGCAACCACAGAATGGTGGGACATATAAGAAAAAACCTTTCAAAAAGGGGAAACAATGGAAAAATAATAATTTTACACAGGGAAATGATTACCAGCCACCCTATCGGGAATTCCCCAGACATGATTATAATATACCCCCTAGACATAATTACCATCCTTATGAAGCTCCATCCCGATCATATCATGGACCCCCATATGGTAGAAGCCCTGGACCTACACATGGAAGAAATTCCGGCTCACATTATGGTCGAGGGAACTACCAGCATCCCTATACCAGTAGCCCAATACCTACGTACAATCAATACGAACCATTAAGAACTCAATATATGGAATCTTCAAAACCTCAACAGAATGAAGGTTTTTTAGAGAGGGGCAGAGCCAATCTCAGCCCGGTTCGGAGAAGTTTCGACAGAGGAGGGGATGTAGAGGGGGCTGGAAGGCCAAAAAGAAAAAGAGAGTTGTAGGCGAAGGGGTTTTCAACCTTAGCCCAGTTACACTCACTACGGAAGAATTGCTACTGTTAGATAAAGGTCTGAAGTATGCTCCCCCGAGAGCCGCCAATATCTTTAATGTTTATGTAGATACCCTTAAATATGTTAGAAAACTCAATATTAAGAAACACTTTGTTGGCTTGCCGGGAGCCAGTAATGTTATATCCAGGGCAAGTAGTGATGCCTTTATCCATACTGGATTAAGGAACAAATCTCTATTTAATCCCAAAGTAACCAACAATAACCAAATAGAGGTTTTTAAAAAAATGGTTAATAATGATATGAAAAATCTGAATCTTGGGAAAGTAGGGCAAAATAAAGCACTGTATATCGGACAGCAGAGGTTGTCCAAGAGGGATAATATAGTCATTAGACCCGCCGATAAAGGGGGGAGCATAGTGATACTCTCTAAAGAATACTATGAGAACGAATTGGAATCCCAATTAAGGGATGCCACTACATACCTCCCCTTATCAAAAGACCCCACTCATCAATTTAAAAAGGATCTTGTCGCATTGGTCAAGAAAGGAAAGGATAATAAGATACTAAATAAAAAAGAAGCCCTTTATCTGGTTCCAGATGTATGCAGATTACCAGTTATCTATACTTTACCAAAAGTGCATAAAGATCCTTTGCATCCACCTGGGCGACCCATTGTTAATGGGATACAATCTGTTATGTCTAGGATGGGTCAATATGTTGACACATTTCTTCAACCCCTTGTGATTAAAACTAAGGCCTATCTGAGGGACACCAAGCACCTCATACAACTTCTAGATGGTATTAGTAGCAACGATGGTATGTTGCTTGCGAGTGCAGATGTGTCTGCTCTATATACCATCATTGACCATGAGGATGCAATGGACTCAGTGGGATGGGGTATCGGTACATATGGGGACCTTCAGTGGTCGCAGAGGAAATTTGTCTTGGAAAGTTTAGAGTACTGCCTCTCCCACAATTATTTTTGGTATAGTAAGCAATTCTATAAACAAATGAAAGGAGTGGCTATGGGGGCAAGGTTTGCCCCCAGTGTGGCCAATCTGTTTATGGCCCACTGGGAGGAAGAGGCTGTATACCGTGATCCCCCTAGACAACTACTCCTGTATAAAAGATATATTGACGATATTGTCATTATTTGGGATGGAGTGGAATCTGATCTATTGAAGTTCTTGAATCAGTTGAATAGTAATGACAAAAACATTAAGCTTTCATGGGAAGTAAGCGGTACATCTATCAACTTTCTGGATTTGTGCATTTCTACTAAAGATAATATCCTGCATACTAAAACTTTTTTCAAAAAAGTCGATCGGAATGGATATATTCCACTAGATAGTTGCCATTTCCCTCCGTGGCTGATGAATATTCCGAAGGGACAATTGGTAAGACTTAGAAGGAACTGCACAGATATTAAGGATTACTATGAGCAAGCAACTATTATGGAAGAAAGATTCTGCAGTAAAGGTTATCCTAGAGTTATTGTTAAAAATAAGATTGCTGAAGTGGGAAAGATGGAGAGAAGCAATTTTCTTTTGGATAAACCCAAAATAAAAGGTTCTGAGGATTATATGGCAATTATTTTGGATTTTAACAGCAATTATAAACAAATAGAAAAAGTATTTAAGCGACATTGGCCGATTTTAATGACAGATCCTGTTCTTTCAAAATTATTACCTCCGATACCGAAATTCACATATAGGAAGGCTCCTTCTCTTAGGTCTAAACTAGTCCGTAACGTACTAGACCCCCCCACTAAGAGTCCTAAAGTTACGTTTCTTGATCATAAAGGGTTTTTCCCGTGTAAACCTTGCTATGCCTGTAAGGCCACTAGGGGTCTTAATCGTAGATTGAGTTCATTCACAGCTACTAGCAATGGAAGGGCCTTTCAGATCGAAGACTTTATATCTTGTAAAACAGAGGGGGTTGTGTACGTCCTTCAATGCGGTTGTGGTCTGCAATATGTAGGACGGACAAAAAGGCCCCTGTGGGTTCGGCTGAGAGAACATGTTCAAAATATAAAAAAGGGTTTTCCAAAACATAGTTTATCCAATCATTTCCGGCTTTGCCATAACCAAGATCCCTCTAGTCTTAGATTTTGGGGAGTTGCAAAATTCAAAAAACATTGGAGAGGGACCCATAAAGTGAGGTCTTTGAGTCAGGTAGAATCTAGATATATTTTTTTGATGGACACGTTTGCCCCTATGGGACTTAATATTGAGTTCGATTTGAATTGCTTTATTAGTGATCGGTAATTTACTTTTATATTTTTTATGCTGGTTTATGTCTGTTATTATGCATTAGGAGTGAGAGTCCATGCATGATCATAGGGGAGCTATATATGTTATATATATTTTTGTTCTTATTTTTTATTCTTTGGATTCACCTTTTTTAAGGTGTTTTTAGTAATATATTTTTTATGTATTTTATTAGTTTTTTATATATAAATATTTTCTTTATATATATATTTTTACACACATTGTTTAATGTGTAGTGTATTTTGGCATGTCATGTATTGATGGACATGCGTTCAGATCGTATCTTATTTTTATCCCTTTTTTAATAAAGCATGTGGTTTCCACATCTGGTTTTAATGTTTGTGTCCCAGTATTAACATACCTTACAGAGTAATTGGCTTTTTTTCCCAAATTACTATATCGTTTAGTCCTATTGTGATTATTAGACACAATGGGAAAGTATCTGTGTACATTGGACTACAGTAATATGGCCGCGATGGAACCGCCCCTTGTCCTTGATTGGTGCGGTCCTCGGTCTTTATAAGGAAGTACTGTCGGCCAATCACGCTGTCCTGACGAAGTCACGAGTTACGTGACGCAACGCGTCGACGTTTATAGCGTGGTGACGTATTTCCGGCGTGGCGCCATTTTGGAACACCTTCTGATCATGCTGTACACCCAATCCATGGGGAAAGATACTGCCGTTATGTAAGTGTATGTTTTTCCTGTTTTTCTTGGCTTACTGTGATTGTCTGGCCATTAAAATCAGTAATACACTATGAGGATTGTGTTTCTCTCCTCATTTATGAGCATACGAGCTTTCTGACATCTGAGGAGGGCACACTCTGTATGTCCGCTGGTCCGGCTGGAGGTTATTCTTATTCATGTGATGTCCGCCCATGCCATTTCTCTTTGAGGAGCTACTGGTTGGAAAGGACCCAGAGGTGATCTGCAATATGCTTTGTGGCCCTGTGGGGTCATAGAGTGGAGGTGAGAGGCCATTGCAGCCAGACTGCCTTGGATCACGTTTGGAGTGTGCTGTGTCTCACCTGCACGTTTTAAAGATATGAACTATGGACACTGCATTTTGCACTAAGCCACTATTATCTACCTGTTAAGGGTTTTTTTCCTGTTCCCATATCCCCCGGTGGATGTGGGTTATCTGCTATCATATTTAGTTTATTATATGTGTTTTCTGTTAGCGCTGCATCATTTTTTATATATTAGTTCTCATTGTCCTTTTTTTGGTATAGGATAGATGCTGGCGGCTTCTTTTAGCTGAATATTGTATCCACCATAAAAGCGCAGGAGGATTTATATTTACTTAATCAAGAAATTATACTGCCATCGTTCCTTAGCGAGCAAGGGGTGTTACATCCATTGAACATTGGGCAAAGCATCAAGGCTTATCTGACAGCCACCAGTTCATTTAGAAAGTCAAACAATCTCCTGGTAATTCCTCAGGGTCTCAGAAAGGAGCAAGCGGCATCATCTCGCACTATAGCGTCATGGCTCATAAAAGCTATAAAAGAGGCCTACTCATCACAACAACTTCCAGTTCCTGAGGGCTTGAATTCAATGAGTGCAGTGGCAATCTCCTGGACAGCATAATGCAAACTTTCCCCAGAGACGATATGTATGGCGGCGACTTGGTTGTTCAGAAACACATTCATTTTATTCATTTTGCACTATTGTGTGCATCCAGCACAGCTGACGACAGTAGAGTTTGACAGACCTGTTATTCAAGCTGGTCATGCTAGTTCTGGTTCATAAATTTGAGTTCTTCTTGCACCCACCCAACTGGCGAGTCATTTCCCAGTGTATGCTGCTAATATATATATATATACTGTATATATATACTGTACTGTCAAGGTAGAGAGACTCCCAATCTCCAAGCACAACTCCTCCTGTAGGTACTAGTGTGCTGCATAGATGAGAACAAAGGAAGTCCGATCGGCTGCACTCCAAACAATCTACTTTATTGAACAAAGATAAAACCAATATACACAGTGGAAACACAGTGGGGAACTTGCAGGTAAACGTGTTTCACGCTAAAGACAACGCATTTCACTCTGTCTTTAGGGTGAAATGCATTTACCTGCCAGTCCCCCACTGTATTTCCACTCTCTGCATTGGTTTTATCTTGTTTCAATAAAGTGAATTGTTTGGAGTGCAGCTGATCAGACTTATTTTGCTCTCATCTATGCTGCCATGATGTGCCAGGAAAATTGTATACTCACCTTCTGTAATGTTCCTTTCCTGGTGCATCTTCATGGCCGCATACAGGTGCCCACCCTTGAGGTGATAGTTACAGAGAATGCTGTGGTGTGTCCTGGCTAAAGAACTTATAGCTAACCGGTCCTATCAGGTTGCAGGTGCGGAGCCACAACCCAGTGTATGCTGCCATGAAGATGCACCAGTAAAGCAAAATTATGGAAGGTGAGTATACAATTTTCCATTTTCCTACCTAACATTTTTTGTATAGATGTCTTTAATAGACCCAATCTGAATTAACAACTTCATCTCTCACACCTGTTCACCCCTATGTACCAGAGCAATTTTTACATTTCTGCTATGGACCTATTTATTCAGCTATATCTTTGTCATTACTAAAGATAGCAAGGTAATACATGTATTTTTTTAAGGACAAACAAGGCTTTCTTTTGATGATATTGACTTGCAACAATGATTGTTTTTTTTCACAATCTTTAGACAATAAAATGCAACAAAACTATACAAAACACACATTTTCTTTTTTTGATGGGCAGTATTAGTTTAAAAATAAAATGTTACTGCACTGTGGGCGAGCAAGTCATCGCTCCTACAAGTGTCATCACTTTTGCAGAAGGCACCCAGACTGTACCTGTCATACACAAATTAGAATATATCTGTACCTTTGGATTTGGAGTTGGAGAACCACCTTGCTGTGAGAAGTAACCTGGGACTGGCGAGCAGCCTGGGGCAGTTGGAGTTGTGAGTAGAGAAGTGGGTTATATTCTGGCAGAAACCATTATCAATCAATCATTCAATCTAGTATTGCCTTTTTCCAACTGAAGCCTCTTCCACAAATGCCACCATTTGTGATAATAGACGTATTCTCACCCTTACTATTGACCTCTAAATCACAGGAAGTCAGAAAATGCCTGTCGCGTACCTGGTTGGGGAGCCTGACGTGGAGAGGAGGCATTCTCTTACTACTCCCGCTCAGAGCCCCTGATAGTGGGAACAGAGGGCGCAGAGCTAGGAGTGACACGAGTGCTGGGTAGGTCTGCAGCTGGCAGCAGGTAGGTGAAGACCCAGGAGATCCAGATGCAGTCCAGGTGCAGATGCAGGAACGTAGGTGCAGCAGCAGGCAGGTATGGCGGCAATCAGGATGAAGACTGGGATTGGACACAGGAGCATGAATGCGGCAGCAGGCAGGAATGGCAGTGACCAGGATGCAGGCCGGGTACAGGACCGTGGGTGCAGCAGCAGGTAAGTATGGTGGTGACCAGGATGCAGGCCAGGTGCAGGACCGTGGGTGCAGTAGCAGGTAAATATGGCAGCCATCAGGATGCAAGCCAGGTGCAGATCCAGGTGCGTAGGTGCAGCAGTCAGACAAGCCGGGTCAGGATCAAACGAGAAAATCAAGTACAAATAAGTAGGCAAGTGAAAAGTCAGGGATAGGCGGGGTCGGTGCAGGCGAAGTTCTTTCTTAGGTCAGATCAGGATACAGGCAACAGAATCAGGTAATGGAGTGCAGGACGTTATAGACCAGAAGTCATTGATTTCACTGTATTTCAGGTTTAAATAGCCCGCCTTGTGGTGACGTGTACGCTACTGCGCATACACGCACTTCCGCGATTCTGCGCATGGCGCCCACACGCTCCCGTGCATGCACACTCGTACAGCCACGGCCCAAGGGGATCTGTCGCCGTCGCATGGCTGCATGGCGACAGGATCCCTGACAATGCCTGTGGGTTAAAGTATAAGTTCACTTTTTGTAAAATGTTACATACATATTCAGTGTAACATGTAATGAACAGACTGCCCCCCCCGAACCCTATTGTAACAGTTAACAAGGGATCTTCTCCCCCCTGCCAGCTGTTACAATTCTTAAAAAATGTGGCCGTGCGGGGCCCCAATACGGTGCCTCGTCACTCATTCATAGTATTCTATGAATGGGAAAACTACAAATCCTGACAGCCTTTGCGGCTTGTAGTTCTCAATTAGTTCATTGAGCCTTCCTGTCAGTAAGTATCTGCTTTTCTGTACGGGATGTACGAGCAAGCAGATACAGTGACATGTCAGGGGGAGACCTGCAGGCTTTAGAGCCTCCAGAAACAAAAAATAATAAATGCACATGTTTTTACCTGCAATTATTTTTTGTTAAAAGGTGAACTTATCCTTTAATTCATCCAGCAATTATAATCGCTCCTTCGCTGCACAGAATCTCACTGCTCTCCAGCCCAGATCACTCCAGTGTCTCCAGAGAAGCTTTGTGCCAGTGTTCCTCAATAACACACAGAATGCTATCTATTGCTCTCAGTTTAACATCACTTATTGCATACAAAGTAAAATGTACTCACATAGAAACAAGAATTAAAAGCACTTCCTCAAAATGGTATCCACTGTTGCCAGTATCATACCACTGAATACATGATACTCATCTCCTCCTGTCCTCAGGACAGTATACACAAATCTCCCTCAACTAGTATGCCGACTTCACAGACTGGCTCTACTGGATTTGTGCATTATGTCCCCGAAGATAACTTCCTCAGGTTTTTATTTATAATGGAGAATTGGCTGAAATGTGCCAGAGACAGAATATAGGCAGGTGTCTTAAAACAAGAATGAAAAGACCGTAAAACACATTGAGCAGCAACAGTGTAAAATTGGCCAGCAGCAGGACATTTTGAATAAACTGGACCCACAGTTACTAGAGACTATAGATTTTTCTACAAAATGAAGAGACTGCAGATGAAACAGCAATAAAAATGGCTACAAGCAGGACAGTTTTAAATAGCAATTTTAGGCTCATAGTTACTGGAGGCAATGGGCAGGATTTACTAAAACTGGAGCACATAGAATCTGGTGCATGGTGCAGCTCTTCATAGAAACCAATCCCCTTCCAGGTTTGATTGCCAAAGCCTAATTGAGTAAGCTGAAGTTTGAAGCTGGTTGGTTACTATGCACAGCTGCACCAGATTCTGTGAACTCTAGTTTTAGTAACCCCCCCAACAAGTGCAGATAGAGATTTAATACAAGAATAAAGGGATCATCTAGGATATAGTGGAGGATAATGGTGGAGAAGGATCTGGGAGTTCTGGTAGATCATAAGCTTAATAATGGCATGCAAATCCTCTCTTGTATGAAAAAAGGTATAGACTCCAAAGAGGGAGATATCATATTACCCCTGTACAAATCATTAGTAAGACCTCATCTAGAATATGCAGTTCAGTTTTGGGCACCAATTCACAAAAAGAACATTGGGGAACTGGAGAAAGTACAGAGATGGGCAACCCAACTGATAAGAGGCATGGAGGAGCTCAGTTATGAGGAAAGATTAGAGGAACTGAATTTATTCTCTCTTGACAAGAGGAGATTAAGGGGGGATATGATCAACATGTATAAATACATCAGTGGTTCATATAGTGAACTCGGTGTAGAGTTATTCACCCTGAGGTCATCAGAGAGGACAAGGGGGCACTCTTTATGGCTGGAGGAAAAGAAATTTAATCTCCAAACATGGAAAGGTTTCTTCACAGTGAGAGCTGTGAAAATGTGGAATAGACTCCCTCAAGAGTTGGTTATGGCCAGCTCAGTGGATTGCTTTAAAAAAGGCCTGGATTCTTTCTTGGATACACAGAATATAACTGGATACTAACATTTATAGGTAAAGTTGATCCAGGGAATATCCGATTGCCTCTCGGGGGATCAGGAAGGAATTTTTTCCCCTGCAGGAGCAAATTGGATCATGCTTTGCTGGGTTTTTTGCCTTCCTCTGGATCAACTGTGAGTATAGGATTATAACTTTTTTTTTTTTAATGGTTGAACTGGATGGACTTTTGACAAAAATAGGTAAAAAAAAAACTTTGCCAAGGATTCACTTGAAACTGGTACTCACCACATCCCACCCGGCCTGGACTGGCCAAAGGGCACACAGTCCAGGCGTGGTGGGATATGGTGAGTACCAGTTCAAGTGAATCCTTGGCAAAGTTTTTTTTTGGGCTGGAGCCACTAACCACATGTCCTAACAAGAGTTGGCTACCCCTGGGCTCCCCTTCCACTCACTTTTACTGCTTACTGGTGCTTTCCCTGCCCACCACACACCCTGGCAATCAGAGGTTACACCACACCGCAGAGCCCTGTTCCTTGTATCCAATGAGGGTGCTGCTGGCATCTCCCTCCTCACCCACGACGTGTGCCCAGCTGCTCTATATTGTGTGAGTGCATTGAGTACTCAGAGGAGCATGAAAATGCTGGGAGGAGGGGGGGACAGGAAATGACATGGGCCTTGTGCCTAGGACTGAACACTGGTGAGCTGTGTCATGCGCTGCTCATGATCATAGTGGCTCTGTACAGTACTGTCTATGGAAGTGGCATAGAGTGTGCTGGGAGCAGACCAAATCTGTATTAGGCCAAACCTGAAGTGTGGATATGGGTTGGGCACTTCAAGTTACTACTCTTTCATCTATTAGGTATGCGGGGATAAAGAGTGATGTACAGCTTGGAGTTGTCTCACTGCTTGTGCTATGCCTGAGCACTACCTGCCAGGTACTGAATAGGGAGCTCTACAACTGTGTGCCCAGTCCTAACTTCTGTGATTGGCGGAGCCCACTACCTAATCTTGGGTCTCTGAAGTCATATGGGTTGTGTTTATTGGTGGAGCATCTTGCTTAATGTTGTGATTCATGGTAGTCCTATGGCTTGCTGTGATTGGTGGAGCATTTTACCTGCCTTTGGGCCCCTAGTATTTATATGGCTTGTTCTAATTCGTGGAGCCCCTTTGTTGGGTCCAGAGTATTCAGGCTTCTGGCTGTTATTGGTGGAGCCTCTTGTCTATAACTGGGCCCATAATATTCATACTGTTTGCTGTGATTTGAGCAGGTTAAATATAACTAAAAGACATGGAGAAACCAGTAGTTGTCATTATTTGTAATTTGGTTTAAAAAAAAAAAAGTGCTGCTCAGTCTAAAATGCCCGGGCCTATTTTTAGTCCCAGCCTGGACCTGCATGCCATATATATACTGTATGTGAAAAGAACAAATATGTCCCATAGGACCACTTCCCACCCGGCCTATAGCAATTTGAGCAGGGGGGACTTCCGTTTTTCCGGGTGGATGTAATATGATGTCCTCCCGGAATGAGCCTTGCCTGCTGCTGATACCATGTGATCATTGTGACCAATCACAGCAGATCACATGACAATTGTAAACAGTGAATGGCTTTGGTTCATGCCAGTCATTGTTACAATTGTGTTATTAGCTGTGATTGGTCACAGTGGTCACACGGTACAGACAGGGCCAATCATAGCCCATCTGTACCATGTAATTAGTTGTGGCCAATCACAGCTAATCACAGCAAAAACACTGAATGAATCAATTTCATTCAGTTAAATGGTAGCTTTACTGCTATAAGCAATCATAATGTGTAAAAAAAAAAAAATTAAATTGAAAAACAAATGTTAAAAGTTTTTTTTTGATCAGTGTCCGTGATCACCACCACACTAGTTATGTGATGACGCTGTGTTGCTTGCACTTGTGACAGTTCTTTAATTATTTCTTAATACTTTCCAAAAGTCATTTGGGGGATATCTGTACTGTCCTGAAATTTCTGGGCCTCAAAAAATGAGATCGGTCGTCAGTATTTTTGGATGTATAGCATAGTTTGTAAACTCTATAATTTTCATAAAGCCTAAACGATAAATGTTGATTTGGGTTATTGTCAGCAAAGAAATGTAGCAGAATACATTTTGGTCTAAATTTATGAAGCAAGATTATTTATTTGCAAAATATTATAGCAGAAACTAAGAAAAACATGTTTCTTTTCAATATTTTCTGTCTTTTTTTCATTTATTTAGCAAAAAAATAAAAAACCCAGTGGTGATTAAATACCACCAAAAGAAAGCTCTATTTATGAAAAAAAAAAATGATGAAAACTAAGCTTTGGTACAGCGTTGCATGATCGCGCAATTATCATTCAAAGTGCGACAGCGCAGAAAGCTTAAAATTGGCCTGGGCAGGAAGGGGGTAAAAGTGTCCAGTATTGAAGTGGTTAAAGTGAATTACTTCTCAAAAAATTCCAGCTGACACAATATTTATTGTAAAAATTCAAAGTTTATTCTGTACGACCCAACCTACACAGCAGGTTGGCCTTGTTAAAAACATAAAAGTAAGTACTTAAAACATCTGTAATATGAAAACACGTATGACTAAGTAAACAGAGCCCCCTTAATTGCTAGCTGAAACAAAGCCTTGTGTGTGTGCATGTCTGTAAACATATACTGTGTATGTGTGTATATATATATATTTTATATGTGTGCTTCATGCAGATCACAGGCTCAATTGCCCAAATGTAAGTGTCATGTATGCAGTATCCATAGCATCAAAGTGAAGTAGGTGTCAAAATCTTTGGAAGAGTTTCCAATATCTCAACACATGTCTGTCTTCAGGAGCGAAGTGTTCTGAAAACCATAAGATGCTTCAAGATGTTTAATTCCAAAAGGTCACATCGAAAACCACATACCCTAAGAACAGGAGAGAAAGGGGGACAACAGGAATGGGCTCCATAAAAGAATCTCAGTGGTAAAGACACTTTATGGGGAAGCCACCTGCAACAAAGATGAACCCCAAAAAGACATCCAGGTACCTGTATATGATGAATATCCTGCATGTCGCTGCCAGCAAAATCCAGTGCATACCATAAATCCTTGTGGAAAAAAAAATTGCCAGCAGTGAAAATAGGCTAGCAGCTGGACAATTTTAAATAGCAATTTTAGGCCTCATAATTACTACAAAACATGTAGGGTTTTTATAAAGACTGAATAGACTGTGGAGGATGCAGCATTAAAAAGAGGGATCAGCAGCAGGACAATTTAAAAAGCAATTTTAAGCCCAAAGTTACTAGAAACAAAGAGCACAGACAGGAGTTTTACAAGTATTAAGTGTAAGGATCTGCTGCCCTCTACTTTTGGCTGCTTTTAGCACAATGTTATGTATAATTATGTAACACTGCCTGTCCCTGGGAGGGGTTTTGAAAAACCCCAGAAGGAGGAAGTGGGGAGAGAGAGAGTCTCAGCCACATACCCTGTTCGTGCTGCTAAATCCAATCCAGAAGAAACGATTATGCAAGTTCTCCTGTGTTTCAATAGTTTAACTGCAGCTGCCCATATCTTCTTGAGCGTGTTTCTGAATTATTCTAATAGACAAAGTACTGTATCTCTGTCACATTGTAATTCGCTCACATTCACACTGCCAGATGGCTAGGCCTGTTCTACTGTATGTATGTAGTGGTCGCCTTCCAGTATATTAGTAGGTGACCCATTTATTGCAATAGAGTTTATATGCAGCTCCTGGTCACCTTCCAGTATATTAGTAGGTGAACCTGTTTATTGTAATAAAGATTATAGGTAGCTCCTGTTATTTTAGTTAACCCTGTCTCTTCTGGTCTAGGATTCTACAGCTAGTTTAGGTTAGGGCTCCATAACCAGCGTAGGCAAGAGCCAGGTTAGGCATCCGATGGCCACTTCTGGTTGAATGTCAGATTAGGAATTACTAAAGAGGTACTAAAGTGCAGAGTAGATAGGCTGTGGTTGGCATTTGTAGGATCTGCCCATCACCAGTGATCTTGTCTTCAGGCCTCTGGCACAAAGATGGATGTCATATCACTATCATCCTCAGGGTCCCCTGCAACTGGACATTGCTGTAACATTCGTCTGGCGGTATCTTTATGATTAACTATATATACCTGGGTCCAGTATGTGCACAGCTCTACCAGGACTCTTGTTGGGATATTTGCTGGTAATACCTGTTTGTACATTGGATGTACAGTATTTACTATTTTTAAGCTTTTATTATATAAAGCTTGTATTATTTCTATACTGGTGTGCATCTATATACTATATTTATGGTTAATGTTATATGCTGGTTGCAGTAGTTCCTCTGTTCCCAATTACTTTGATTAGATAACCGGTTATTTACCAAGAAGGGCATTCCCCCCTGTTCTCAAAGGCCCTGACCTGGGTGAAGGCACTGCCAACTTTATTATCAAACCCACTCTTCCACTTATAGTAGATTCTGGTTCTCTTATTAACCTCTTGCCGACCGCGCATAGCCGAATGACGGCTTCACCGCGGCCGGCCAGTTCTGAGTGGACGTCATATGACGTCCTCCCAGAACGCGCTCTCCTGCGCGCCCCAGGGGGCGCGCACCCAGCGATCTCCGTGATCGCTGTGTCCTACGGACACAGCTGATCACGTGATGTGGTGAAAGGCCGATCCCACCGGCCTTTTACCACGTGATCAGCGGTGTCCAATGACACGCTGATCACAGGGAAATGCAAGTGCCGGTTCTCGGCTGCACTTTCCTCACGCTGTCAGATCGTGAGGAAAGTACTGCCGAGAACCGGCAGTTGTCAGAGCGGGGATCGGCACCGATCATCAGGGCACTGATGATCAGTGCCCTGATGATCGGTGCCCAGCAGTGACACCCGCAAGTTCCGCCCAGCAGTGCGCCCACTAGCCCCACCCACCCGTTCCCAGCAGTGCCCCCACCTGTGTCCAGCAGTGCCCCCACCTGTGCCCAGCAGTGCACCCACCTGTGCCACTCTGCAGTGCCACCTACCTGTGCCCAGAAGTGCCACCTACATGTGCCCAGCAGTGCCACTCACCTGTGCCCACCCACCTGTGCCCACCAGTGCCACCCACCTGTGCCCACCCACCAGTGCCACCCACCAGTGCAGCCCAGCAGTGCTGCCAGTCAGTGCCACCAGTCAGTGCCCAGGGATTGTGCCAGTCAGTGCCGCCAGTCAGTGCCCAGAAGTGATGCCAGTCAGTGTCGTCTATCAGTACCCATCATCAGTGTCACCTATCAGTGCCGCCTATCAGTGCTGCATATCAGTGCCGCCTATCCGTGACCCCTAATTAGTGCTGTCTATCAGTGCCGCCTATCCGTGCCACCTCATTAGTACTGCCTATCAGTGCCCTTTAGTGCTGCCTATCAGTGCCCATCAGTGCCGCCTATCAGTTCCCATCAGTGCCGCCTCATCAACGCAAATCCGTGAAGGAGAAAAAATACCTGTTTGAAAAATTTTATAAAAGAAACAAATAAACTTTTTTTTTTTTTTCAAATTTTTTGCACTTTTTTTAATTTATAGCGCAAAAAGTAAAGCGCCCAGTGGCGATTAAATACCACCAAAAGAAAGCTCTATTTGTGAGAAAAAAATGATCAAAATTTCATATGGGTACAATGTTGCATGACCGCGCAATTGTCAATCAAAGTGCGGCAGCGCTGAAAGCTGAAAATTGGCCTGGTAAGGAAGGGGGTATAAGTGCCTGGTAGGCAAGTGGTTAAACTACATTTCTGATGACCCTCGCCAAAAGAGGACTGCACAAGATACTACAGTGTAAGTTTAAAACTGGCAAGCAGCAGGGCAGTTTTGATGAGAGATATTAGACCTAACTTCTTTGTTTTCTATGGAGGGATGTGGATTGGGGGGGATTAGCGCACTGAATGTGAGTGATACAATGTGAGGTATTTTTGTTGCTTCTTCCAGTGTTTTTCTTTCAAATTATGCAGTGGTACTTTTTAATAGAAAGCCTTGATGCAGAAAAAGTTGTTAATATCTCGACCAACTCTAAAAGCCAATATACCAAAATAAATAAAATCCCCCCAATACTGCACTTTTTTTAAAGCAAAGCATAAGGCCCCTTTCACAAGGGGCAGACCCATCAGTTGATCCGCTTGCTCTGCCCACTGGTCCCTGCTAAGCAAGCGGATGACAGGTCCGTGTCCGCTCCACTTATGCAGAGTGGACACGGACACAGCCCACTGTCCTCTATGGAATGTCGGATGGGAACGGACCACCTGTCCATTTCCATCCGACTGTCATCCAATCCGATCCACCAGAAGGATTGGGAACGGGTCCCCATCTGTCTGTTTGTAGTGGACAGGATCGGTTCGGATGCAGGTGAGTGTAAACGGACCCATGTCCATTTACATTCGCCACTTCATAGAGAGCAATTAGGTCCGCTTGAAAAATGGACAGGTGGATCGGCCCGCTCGTGTGAAAGGAGTCCTTTAGCACTGGTGTGCTTTGCTGTGTTCAGCAGGGATCCATTTAGTCCATTTTGATCCAATCTACTTACTTCAGGCTACTTCCAGTCCATCACATATAGGTCCAGAAAAACTGTGTCCTTTCTTCTCCATTCTTTTCTGGACCTGGATGGACTTAAAGATAGGCAAATGTAAACATACACACGTTTGTTTAAATTGACAGGGGGATTTGATCAGAAAGCTCACGTGAAATAGACCATACTGGAAACTGTACTTTCTCATACCTACTGTAACTATTATTTTCTATTATTTTTTTTAGCATTCTTTAAGAATTAAAAACAATCCTGACACTCTCAAAACTATTATGGAAACATATGACTGCATTGCAGAGCTCATTTTTATACATGTTAAAGAATATGTTATCTGAACATTTAATATTTCTGATTTGTGTCTGTTGTACCATGTACTTGTGTTAAAAAGTATCCATTTCCTTTTTGTACTTGTGCCTTTGTGTGAAATACCTGGTGATTTTGCCACTCCCCTGTTTTCTTTTTTCAAACTGACCCCACTAAGCATCTCAGCATGGTCAGTTTTCTGTCTGTGCTAGGAGAACAGCCTGTCTTTCCTCCAATGATCACACTTGTGCTGACATGTCCCCCCTCCCCCCGTACAGCCATTGCTAGGAAGATCATTGTACTTCTGTTTCTCCACCCTATCTCTCTAATCCCCATATGCAGCTGAGAACAGATATTATATGATCACTTATAAAAAAGAGAAAAAAAATCATGTTTATAATTTTTTTTATAGCTATACTAAAATATTTTGCCTTTCATTTCTATTTTCAACTAAATGGTTTGTTTTGCAGGGTGAGGATTCACATATAGTTGAAGTGAAGAAATAAAGTAATTACTAGAAAATGATTTTACACACATCCATTAGACTAATGTGAATACATAACACTTTCAAGATAACCAATTAAGTATTGCATTACTACATTGTGCACCCTCCATTTGTAGACTGATTTCAGATTGCTGCATACCTCACATGTAGAAATTCAGCCCCACCACTCCTCCTAAAGAAAGATGTCAGTCAGGAAAGGACTGAAGTATTTGGCTTTCCATGCACAGATAATGTAGATTGGTAGAACATTTTTTTGTAAGAGTGTGTCCTAAAATAGACAGCATGGACCTAACTTTCAGGTGAGAGTCAACTGTTTACAGTAAGTGGTAGCTCTGAAAACTTTTCATTTTTTTAAAATGTATATTGAAAAATTGAAAGCAGAATTAATGCCCAAAACAAAAAATTACTAAATTGCGTCTCGCCAATCCTTACAATTGGTGGCTGCATTGGTTTTCTTTTTTTTTTGTGTTTTTTTTGAGAGACTTTCGTTTCATATCACCGGAAGCATTGACACCAAACAACAGAGTAAGTCTGTCCTTTACTGCTTTGAAGACTGGAATCACCTTTTCCTCTTTACTGATGTAATTTTGTTCTGGCATCCTCTTCCAGTACAGTCCTGTTGCTGGAAATTCTTGGGCAGCTATGAAATCTGCACTGGCAGCCTCACCACTTACTTTTACGTTGTGAAGGTTGGCTCTAGTCTTGAATCTGTTAAACCATCCATGGCTGGCAATAAAAAAATGCACACTGTTCACCCCAATTTTTCTTCAAGTCTTTTAAACAGACTTTTAGCTTTTTCTTGAATAAGCATTAAGCTGAGTGGGACTCGACACTGATGCTGATCCTGCATCCACACACTGAGAAGATTCTCCATCTCCTCTATCACTTTACCACACTTTTTGGATATTATTGTTGACTTCATAGGCACAGCAGACTTTACATGTTCCATGATCTTGGCCTTGTTCTTTAGAATTGTGCCAATGGTTGAATGATTCATGTTATAAGAATGAGTGATGACTACCATCTTTTTGCCTCAATCAATTTCTCAATTATTTTCACTTTTGTTTCCATGCTTATTGCTCTAGGCTTCATAGCAGTCCCCTCCACATCACCACTGCTTTTCCTCTTGCTTCCGAAACATCCTGGGCTCTGTACGGTACACTATCGCACTGTACTGTACAGTAATCACACATCAGCGCAGCTGTGACAATGTCCGGCAGACACGTGAGCTACTTCTGGAGCTTTGTTCTCATCTCATGAATGTTCATAATGCGAGGTCCGTTCGTATCTGTGAAAGTTCGCAACTCAAATGTTCATAAGTCGGGGACTTACTGTATTTTGTTATATTTATGTTAAAAAACTTCATTTAACTTTACTCAGCCTGGTTTCTGATTTATTAAGGTACAGCCCACTGATCTGGTCATCCTTGCTGGATGCCTGTGATATACAGCAGAGTTCAGGAGTGTGCTGTGTACAGACTGCAGAGTTTAGGAGTGTGCTGCGTATAGGATGCAGTGTTCAGGAGTGCGTTACATACAGAGTGTAGAGTTCAGGAGTGTACTACGTGCAGAGCGCAAGTGTGTGCTATGTAAATAGTGCATGGTTCAAGAATGTGCTATGTAAAGAGTGCAGAGTTCAGGAGTGAGCTACAAACAGAATGCAAAGTTCAGGAGTGCATATGTCACTGGTAACTTTACAACCAAAAAATCTCCTTCCCCTAAAATCCCCCCTTGAGAGTACTGAAGAGAGCAGCTACAATTTACCTCAGTCAGGAGGAGAGTGTAGGCTGTGGGGTGGGCACAGGCTTCAGGATGAGCTGCCACGAAACTAGTGCATCTGTGTAATCCCCATATACTCTGAAAGGATATGCTGGGCAGGGAGGGTTCAGTGAAGCCACTGGGAGAGGAGCGCTGTCACTTCCAAACACAGAAGCCAGTGACAGTAGGAAACAGCAAACACAGGGCCAGTGCCGGAGGTGGCAGAATTCCTTTCTACCATGTTCCAGCTCAAAAAAGGTCTTGTAGCTTCATCTACAGCAGTTTCAAAGAGCCCAGCAGGCGTAACCCACTAAGTGGCTGCCCCCATAGCACAGTGCTATGTTCACTGTTCACTGGCCAGGCAGTACAGGATGCTGGGGTACCCATGGCTCCAGCAGTACAGTTGTCTGAAAAGGATGGATGGTATTAGTCAACAAACAGGCAACGGTTCAGGCAGCAGGCAGAAACATTTTTGATAAACAAGCCAGGTCAGTACAGGCAGCAGGCAGAGACATGGTCAGCAAATAGCCAAAGGATCAGTCAAGGGAGCAGGAAACAACATGGTAAATTAACAGGCCAGGGACAGTTCAGGCAACAGGTAGAAACGTGGTCAATATGCAGCCAAAAGATTGGTACAGGCAGCAGGCAGAAAAATGGCAGAAAAAACAAGCAAATGGTTGGTACACAGAAAACAGATACAGACAAATGCAGGTAGTCAGACATTAAAAAAACACCTTCAGGACGGTAGTAACTTGTGTCATGACCTATTGCATCTTTGGTGCATGCACTACATTTTTGGGGGGTATTCAGCCTGTTTCCTGTGGAGATATAACACCAGGGATGTTTTGAGACATGGCCTTGCTTGTAAGTAAGGGCTGTGTCAAATTCTTCTTGGTAGTTTAGAAAGGAGCCATGTCTTAGTGTGGCCCTGTAGATGATCAAAGAGTTGTAAATGGCTCATCCAGTGAATGGATCTTCTGGTTGCCAGTTAGGGCTTCATCATTTAGTTGTTTAAATCTACACCTCCCATTAATTGATTGTATTCTTGTATGAAGTTACATTTTTACACCAGACTGTGGCTTCCCTGGATTTCCACTGAGGTATCTTGGTGGATGGAAGAAAGGACAAGCTACAATTTGCTGCAGATAAAGGTGCTGGAAATGTGGCACAGCTATTTAGAAAATGTCCACATAGAGGTGGTATCCCTCATGGAACCAAGTTTACATAAGGTCCCACACTATTTTCCACTGCTACCCATGTACTGTAAGTTGGGCATCCATAGGGCTCCATGTGGTCATCTTTCCCTTTGTAAATATAGTCATTTGTGTACCCTGTGGCCCTTTTGCAAAGGTCATATAATTTCATCCCTTATCAGGCATGTTTACTGGGGATATACTATTTTTAAAGCCCAGTCTGTCTGTAAAACGAACAAAGGACTCATCAATGCATATATGTTTATTGGGAGTATATATTTTAGAAAATGGGGGGGGGGATAATTGATGTGGCCTAATTTTGTAAAACTTGTTAGTATTTGGGGTGACTCTGGGGAGGGCACTGGGAATTGTCTATAAAATGCAGGAATCTCATAATCATTTTATAGCTTGTCCTGGTCACAACAGAGGAATACAATGGTATATACTGAATGAGGTATGTGGACCAATAGGACAGCAGTTAATTTGTTTTTTAGTTCAATATATAGGGTAAGGCCAAGAAAGACTTTAAAGAAGGGAGGGGGAAAACAGCGCAACCACTGTGGTGTAGCAGTTCAGTGAAAAGCATTTATTAGTTAAAATAAATAGGTCCTACCCACAAAAGTGGAAAACATCCAGAGCAATGTAACATGCAGCCGGGTAGGCTGGTTGTCAGTTCACTTTCAGAGTTCACGTGTGTGTCAGGAGAGCTGTCATAATTTCAGCATCCAGATCACTGGGTTAATGACAGCTTCACGATGCAGCCCTGCAGCAACTTGGTGTCCCGACAGTATGGTCTTGCTCTAGCTGAATGTTGCTCACTAATGGCCACTGCAGAGGACTGTACAGTGGGAGGAATGATAGGTCCTGCTGAAGTAGGGAAGCCATAAATGATTTAAAAGTGCCTCTAGGACACTAGTATCGGCCCTAATTCTTCATAGCTGATATTAACACCCCAGTACTTGGTATTTGGAGAGGATGTACTGCACTGTTAGTGCTCACCACTTCACCAGGCTGTACCTTGCTCCTAGTGTTTGCCTGCTGCTGCTCCATAAGATTTTCAGTATCCCTGATTTTTGTAGGGAACCTTTAATTCTCTAAATCAGAGGCTGTTACTTAACTGCTGCTTTTCACATGCCTCTGACACTGGCACTAGTGTAACTAGTGATCAGAACAGTATTGCTGGCTTCACTGACTCTGTTGACACTGACACTGGTGTGGCAGCAATCGGGACACTGGTGCACACTGGCACTTGTGTGGTGGTAATCAGAACACTGGTGCTAGCTTACACTGGCTTATGCTGGTCTGGTGGCACAGTGATCAGTAACAGGGTTAATGGCTGGTTGCACTGGTCTGGTCACAGTATGAAACTGGTGTTTCTAGTGATTAGGTACACTGATGCTGGTGGCAAAGGACACAGTCCTCACTACTGTGACAACTGAAACCGATATAGTTAGCAATAAGGGGCACAGGGACATTATAGCTGGCTTCACTGTGGTTTTGGTGGAGAAAACTCTGTGTACCACTATGTAGCAAGTGAAACAACTTACAGATTCCTGTAACGACTTTCTCTCTTCTCACAGGTGCTGTCTGTGTGAGGAAAGAGCTGTTAGCTGCTCCTCAGGGTTGGTCACGTATAAATACAGACTGAGATCTACACTACAACAAATGTCTGGGCCTTAAGAACTGCTTCCCAAATTCCCATCACAATCTTTGCCATGTCACCTGTACTGCACGCTGGAATGTATACAGATCTATACAACCTTTTCCGTGCCTACTGTGGTATCTGGTACTAGAAGATGCTAGAGGAAGTGTCGTCTCCCACAAGGCAGGAAAAAACGTCTGAGCCCTGAAGTGCCCAATCTTCAGCAATGGTTATTTCTGCACTCTTGCGACCCAGATTCAGCCATAAGAGGGATTTATGTAGGATCTTTCTTTGACTCACTAATATGTGAGAGAGAGTTTGCAGAAAGTTGCTGGTGAGGATCCTATGAGGCACAGCAGTGAAGGTGTGGAGGAGGCCAAATAGGAGGAGTATCAGAGAGGTACCAAACCAGGATTCTTGAGGGTCCAGGGTGATCCTAAAGACTTGTGGACCCCTAGGGGTCGCTGGAAGGAGGTGAGCAGGCATTGCAGCCGAAGTGGAAAGGAGTGTGTTTTTTCACGAGTGGCACTATATATTTAAAGACACACTGCATGTATATAAAGATCACTTGGAATATAGTGGTTTGGATTTGAACATTGGACGTTGAATTTAGTTGAAGTGGCACCATCACATGATATTGATGTATTCATTTATTTATTTATTTATTTTTGAAGTAGCACCATCACATTATTTTTATATATATAATCAATGAAATATGAGTTTTTATTGAATTTTGGGATATAGGAATATGTGTATATAGATTAAGTGGCATACAAGAGCACTGAGAGGATTATAATATTAATCACAAAAGTATATGTATTATATATGATTTTGGTTTGTTTTTTAGTTTAATGAATGTTTAGCGCTACACTAATTTAAATATATATGTTAGCTGCACCCTGCAGCCTTTGTTTACATTTGTGATTGCTGTGATTGCACACAACAATCACACGGTACAGGGCCAATTTCATTGGTTCTGTGCCGGTATTATGACCCACCTTGTTCAAGGAACAAAGTGATCACAGGGTATGCTGCTGAATGCTGTAGAAGCCACACATGAGTGACTGATGTGGGAGGCCGTATATATATGAAGCTCTGGACCGGGCAAATATGTACATGGGCTGTACGGGAAGCAGTTAAGCAGTTACAGCAACAGCTTTTTTAAAACTATTTTGTATAAAGGTATTACATAGATTAATAAAAGATGAGCATTGTAAGCGCACCTGTTAGTGTTAACCGCTTGCCCGCCCCCCTATAACAGAGATATTGCTACAGGGCGTCAGGACTGCACAAAATCATGTATATATAAATGTGATTTTGCACTTCCAAGTTGGGGGCGTGCACGTTTGTCACTATCACGAATAAACAATGTGGTTTGCTTGTTCATTCATACTAGTAAAAGAGCACCCAGAATTTGGGCTCTGTGTAAGATATCTGGCGATGCCATGTGTGTGAATAAGAAGCCACAGATACTTTACACAGAACTGCAGCTCTGAGTTACCTTTTACTATTATAAACATGAACAAGCAGCGCTGATCTTTCATTCAGAAAACTGACAAACCACTCAACGCTGGAGCCCTGTGTGTCTATCAGTGGCTGCCATTACAAATATACAGCCCCACTGTGCTGCAGAGCTGTATAAGCTTTCATTTTTATGAATGAGCAATTAACGGTGTTGATGACACTGATGGACAGAGTGTGAAAGGATGTGTTATCATTTTTTTCATGTGAATGGTATCTCTGACCCACAGAGTGACCACTGCTGCCAGGGATCGACTAATCAAACACAAATCCGTCTCCAGAAGCATCTTTGAATGGTAGGGGGAACCTGTCTGACCACGCTACAGTATAATAATAGTTTGTTTTTGTGTTTAATATACTTTTAAAAACTAACCAAAAATGAAGCTGATGATAAAAAAAGCAAATTTAAAATTTATAAAATAAAATACTAATATATTTTTTAAAAAATTACTAAATGATACTAGAATGAAATAGTTTATTATTAAAAATTCTTATGTGACAATGTTGATATACCTTTCTACAACCAGGTTTCTCGGGGACTCCTAGAGATCCTTATTCTGATCACCAATGTAAGGTGCACTATTCCCATTGACTGCCAATGTTCAGGAGCAATAAAAAGCCCACAAATGTAAATGGATCCTTTTTCAACTGACTACTAACTTATGGGGGCACTACTTCAGTGATCTCCAGGCACTTTTCCACTGAAAACTAATGTATGGGGGAATCTATCACTCACTATCAATGTTTGAAACAAAACAATGACCACAAATGTAATGGAACCTTCTCCTATTGACCACTAACATAAGGGGCACCTCTCACACCACCCACCAATATAATGGGGGACTTTGCTCATCCTATATGTAACAGGGCACTTTTAAACTGATGGACATTGTAAGTGGGCATTTCTCCACTGATCACCAATGTAAAGTGACACTAAAAGTTGATTGTCTTGAGTTTTTCTGGTCATTATACATTTCATTTTGTGATTTTTACTAAAATTATTTTGTGGTTTTGTTGAGTATGCTGGGTATACCATAATCCTAGTTACTGTATTTATTTTATATAATGTATAATACTTACTAATTTCACTAGTGTGATGTGAGCTAAAGATATTTCTACAAGATCTGAAAATTATTTCAAGGGTTACTCCATGATAAAAAATGTAAAGGCTGGTATTGACAATTATGCTGTGCAGTTTTGTTAGAAGTCCATTAATATTAGAGTACTTGAAATGGAACACCTCTTTGACTACATGTAATTATTGGTGGCAGGTACAAAACTGCTGGCTCCTAGATTCGCATCTTTCAAGACAGTCCTTCTACATTACAGTGATGTTCTTATTAAAACCTAATTTGTTAAAGACTTACATAACACATTAAGTTTGTTTAGTACTGCCGTAGTAAACCTGTTTGAAAGTTTAGTGTCAAGGCAGTACAGCTACAGTACGCTAAAACCATACAATGATTAACTGAATAAAGAGATAGTCTTGTGACAATTTTTTTAATCCATCTTATTCAGGACATAAATTTAAAAGTATTACTTCACTTAAATTGATATTAAAGGTTTGCTTTTCTCCTTTCTTATAATAACAAATATACGTACCTGCTCTGTGCAATAGTTTTGGGGTCCCTCAATGGCACTCTGGGCTCCACCTGCCGAGTGCGACTTGCTCTTGGGGCATTCATGTGTGGTCTTCCCTGAGCCCTGCTCTGTATGTCCATAAGACACACAGAACAGGGCTCGTCCCCGCCCCCCCCCCCCCACTCTCTTCACTAGCTCTGATTGACAGCAGCAGGAGCCAATGGCTCCTGCTGCTGTGTCTGAGCCAATGAGGAGCGGGAGAGCTGGCACAGCCTCAGCTCTTATGCACATCGCTGGATTGAGATCAGGCTCAGGTATGTATTTGGGGGGGAGGCTGTGGGGGAAGCTGGATTCAGAAGGTATTTTACCTTAATGCAGAGAATGCAGTAAGGTAAGAAAGAAACCTTCTGCCTTTACAACCACTTTAATGTGTTTTTTTTCTTGTGTGTTTTCTAAATGTTGGGGCCCTTGAAGAAAGCATTACAGTTCGCAGCAGACAACAGATTAACTTGTGCAAGGTTAGTCTCTTACCAGACCCAGGGTTTCCAGACACACGCTTTATTTCAGTTCAAGTCCTCAGACACAGATAGGAATTGCTGTGGTGTCTCTCTTTTAATTATGCTGTCCTCCTTTCCTTCCTCACAAGGAGTAGGAGTGCTCTCAAGCACAGTTTAATCTCACCAGGCATCCAAATCACACCTCACACAAATCACTGCACACAAAACCAATCCAACACCCACAGACCATAAGCAAAGCAAAAGTGAAAAATAAACGTGACAGTGAAGCAAAACTAAACTAACAATCTAATTATCCGTTTGCCGTCCAGAAGACTTAACTCCCTTCATGGCCAGGCCATTTTTTGCTATTCGGCGCTGCGCTACTTTAACTGACAATTACGTGGTCATGCTACACTGTACACAAATGAAATTTATATAGTTTTTTCTACATAGAGCTTTCTTTTGGGGGCATTTGATCATCACTGTTTTTTTTTATTCTTGTGCTATAAGCGAAAAACTACCAAAAATTAAAAAACATATATATTTTTTACTTTTTGCTATAAAATATATCCAATAAAAAAAATTATTTCTTCATACATTTAGGCCAAAATGTATTAAGCTACATGTCTTTGGTAAAAAAAAATCCCTATAAGTGTATATTAATTGATTTGTGTGAAAATTATGGCATCTGCAAACTATAATATATATATATATATATTGGAGTTTTTTGTAATACCAATAATGGCGTCGATCAGTGACTTAAAGCGGGACTGCGATAGTACGGCGGGCATTCTGACACTAACTGACACTACGTGGGAACTGTCTAACTGCCACCTCCAGTGACACTAATACACTGATCAGTGTTAATAAAAAGCACTGACACTGTACTAATGACACTGGGCAGGAAGGGGTTAACAGCTGGGGCGATCAAAGGGTTAAAGCGGAGCTCCACCCAACAGGGGAAGTTCCGCTTTACGGACTGCTCCCCCGCTCCCCATTAAGGATTGGCACCTTGGGAGAGCGGGTACCCAAACTTGACAGGTACCCGCTCCTACTTCCGGTCAGAAGTGGGAAACGGAAGGTGTCCTCCCCCCCTGTAGTCTTTTGGAACACGTGACAGGTCCCAGAAGACTACAGGACCATTCACGAAGCGCAGCGCTACTTGAGAATGGGCAGTGGGTACCCAGCTGTGAAGCCGCAAGCTATCACAGCCGGGTGCCCACGCTGAAGATGCTGGCCTCCTGGAATACAGGACGGCCGGTGAAACAAACTGTGGGGGACACACCACGGGACCAAGGGACAGGTAAGTGGCTGTTTTTTAAAAGTCAGCAGCTATAGTTTTTGTAGCTGCTGACTTTTATTTTTTGATAGGTCGAGTGGAACTCCACTTTAAGTGTGTGTTAGGGGTTGATTTAACTTTGAATTTTATTAATTAATTAATTTATTTTTAATGAAATAATCACATTGTATAAATATCATAATTTGATTTAATTATATATTTTTTATTTTTATTTTTAAGCTTTATTAAGCACTAGGATAATATAATAAGATTAATTTAGGTAATCCAGGTAAAAAGCTGATAAGATGATAGCATCACAGCATATATGAATTAATGGTATTGCTATGGTAATATACAATATATAGCATTGGCAAGGTAATGTTAGAGCGCGGATAATTATTTATTGTTTTTATAGAATTCACATCTTATGAGAGTGAGAAAAATTCCAGCGATCTAATATATAGATTTCTAACTCCAGTGGCTCACAAGTTCATCCTAATAACAATAACCTCAATTAAATGTTTCCTGTAGTTGCAGATCAGACCAGCACAAGGATCTGGAGTAATTTTGGACCACTCCTCTTCACAAAACTGTTTCAGTGTAGCAATATTCTTGGGATGTCTGGTGTGAATCACTCTCTTAAGGTCATGCCACAGCATTTCAATCGGGTTGAGGTCAGGACTCTGACTGGGCCACTCCAGAAGGCGTATTCTGTGCTGTTGCAGCCATTGTTTTGTTGAATTACTTGTATGCTTTGGGTCATTGTCCTGTTGCATCACCCATCCTCTGCGGACCTTCAGTTGGCGGACAGATGGTCATATGTTTTCCTGCAAAATGTCTTGATAAACTCTGGAATTCATTTTCCCATCAATGACAACAATCCGTCCAGGCCCTGAGGCAGCAAAGCAGCCCCAAACCATGATGCTCCCTCCGCCATGTTTTACAGTGGGGATGAGGTTTTGATGTTGGTGTGCTGTGCCTTTTTTTCTCCACACATAGTGTTGTGTGTTCTTCCCAAACAACTCAATCTTGGTTTCATCTGTCCACAGTATATTTTGCCACAGCTGGTCAGGAAGGGGGGTAAATCATCAAGAAGGCAAGTGGTTAAACTTTCTTGGTGTTTGCTAATTTTCCACTGTTGTGCATTATCTTCATTCTTGTAGTAAAACCCCAGCCTGTGTTTTTCATATGTAGTAAATTCAGACCTAAAACTGCTTTTTTAACATTTTCCTTCTGCTTGTCATTTTTCCTTGTCATTTGCAGTCTTTTAGGGCCAGCTCACACTACATGCGTTTTATTTGTTTTTTTTCTACATCCAAAATGCACAGAAAGTAGGTTACAGTCAGGTCCATAAATATTGGGACATTGACACAATTCTAACATTTTTGGCTCTATACACCACCACAATGGATTTGAACTGAAACGAACAAGATGTGCTTTAACTACAGACCGTCAGCTTTAATTTGAGGGTATTTACACCCAAATCAGATGAACGGTGTAGGAATTACAACAGTTTGCATATGTGCCTCCCACTTGTTAAGGGACCAAAAGTAATGGGACAATTGGCTTCTCAGCTGTTCCATGGCCAGGTGTGTGTTATTCCCTCATTATCCCAATTACAATGAGCAGATAAAAGGTCCAGAGTTCATTTCAAGTGTGCTATTTGCATTTGGAATCTGTTGCTGTCAACTCTCAAGATGAGATCCAAAGAGCTGTCACTATCAGTGAAGCAAGCCATCATTAGGCTGAAAAAACAAAACAAACCCATCAGAGAGATAGCAAAAACATTAGGCGTGGCCAAAACAACTGTTTGGAACATTCTTAAAAAGCAGGAACGCACTGGTGAGCTCAGCAACACTAAAAGACCCGGAAGACCACGGAAAACAACTGTGGTGGATGACCGAAGAATTCTTTACCTGGTGAAGAAAACACCATTCACAACAGTTGGCCAGATCAAGAACACTCTCCAGGAGGTAGGTGTATGTGTGTCAAAGTCAACAATCAAGAGAAGACTTCACCAGAGTGAATACAGAGGGTTCACCACAAGATGAAAACCATTGGTGAGCCTCAAAAACAGGAAGGCCAGATTAGAGTTTGCCAAACGACATCTAAAAAAGCCTTCACAGTTCTGGAACAACATCCTATGGACAGATGAGACCAAGATCAACTTGTATCAGAGTCATGGGAAGAGAAGAGTGTGGAGAAGGAAAGGAACTGCTCATGATCCTAAGCATACCACCTCATCAGTGAAGCATGGTGGTGGTAGTGTCATGGCGTGGGCATGTATGGCTGCCAATGGAACTGGTTCTCTTGTATTTATTGATGATGTGACTGCTGACAAAAGCAGCAGGATGAATTCTGAAGTGTTTCAGGCAATATTATCTGCTCATATTCAGCCAAATGCTTCAGAACTCATTGGACGCCGCTTCACCGCTTCACAGTGCACATGGACAATGACCCAAAGCATACTGCAAAAGCAACCAAAGAGTTTTTTAAGGGAAAGAAGTGGAATGTTATGCAATGGCCAAGTCAATCACCTGACCTGAATCCGATTGAGCATGCATTTCACTTGCTGAAGACAAAACTGAAGGGAAAATGCCCCAAGAACAAGCAGGAACTGAAGACAGTTGCAGTAAAGGCCTGGCAGAGCATCACCAAGGATGAAACCCAGCGTCTGGTGATGTCTATGCGTTCCAGACTTCAGGCTGTAATTGACTGCAAAGGATTTGCAACCAAGTATTAAAAAGTGAAAGTTTGATTTATGATTATTATTCTGTCCCATTACTTTTGGTCCCTTAACAAGTGGGAGGCACATATGCAAACTGTTGTAATTCCTACACCGTTCACCTGATTTGGATGTAAATACCCTCAAATTAAAGCTGACAGTCTGCAGTTAAAGCACATCTTATTCGTTTCATTTCAAATCCATTGTGGTGGTGTATAGAGCCAAAAATTTTAGAATTGTGTCGATGTCCCAATATTTATGGACCTGACTCTATATGGTTGTCAATGTCATAGTTCACAGCAGTGCTTGCAGTTACAGTGTGTTCCGGTTGCAGAAAAAAAAGTATAACATGCTGCATTTTTTCTGCACAGAACTGTACTGGAACGCACCAAAATGCACCAAAAACCCATGCACTGTCCTTATTTAAATTTAAGAAAAAATGAACTGGAATGCATAAATAACGCACTGGAATGCGTTAAGAACGCATCAAAACCACACTGGAACGCATTAAAAATGCGCATGCAAAAATGCATCCAGAACGCATCTGGACTGCATTTCTATAGTGTGTACCGGCCCTTAATCCTTTTAGTAAAACTCCTGCCTGCAGTCTTTGTTTCTAGTACATTTTGGACAATACTCCCTAATTAAAAATGTGCCACTGTTGTGGCCAATATTTTTTTTAGATGATCACTTGAGTTGATTAAACTTTTTTGGCACAGCATCTCAATGCAACCTTTGAAACCACAAAAAAAAGGAAAATAACTGTGCACAATGAAGGTCCTCATAATACATGCAGCAGGGCAGGTTAATACCTTAAAAGTATGTTAAGCCACCTCCAGCCAACGGCACATCCTTGGCATATAGTATCCCATGAATTTAATTGCTTGTAAGTGTTTTGGTTACAGCCTTGCTGTCCCTGCCTGTATTTGTTTGTCTAAGGTAGAGACCACCTTACCTTAGAAAAATCAATCAATCAATCAATTAATCAATAAATCTATAAATAATGGAAAAAAGAATATTAAAAATGAGTAGTGATGGTGAGAAAATAGCTGGGTCTGGACCAGCGTTTGGCTCTCAGTACTATCAAAGGTCATGTTTCTACCCTTTCTGTCTTGTTTTAGAGACTTTTGGCCTCTCCTAGTGGTATGGGGTTTTTTTTGTGCATTGGTACAGTAAAGGTCCATCACGGCAGTGCCCAGCTCCCTTGTTTATTAGTTTTACTGATGCCCATTACTACCCCCTTAGACTTCAATGGAGTTTGATTTGACTGTCACACAGAACTTAACGAACCCCGTGTAGACTGAACCCAGACACATTCACTCATCCCTACCCCCAACCAATGGAAAAATGTACCCTTCCATTTATTGTGTAAATGTCCCAGATATAGTATTGTCTGGTTCCTGCATAAAAATTAGAAAGATGTTTGAAGCAGGATATTCAGAAAGGAGATAAAGATTTAGGGCAGCTTAAAGTTCAGCTCTGTGCTCAGGTCCAGGATCTCTCCACTTGTCCCATTTTCTTCCTTCCCCATTGGAGCACCCTGTAGATTAAACAAAAAATGGTATGCAATACATATCTTTTTACCAGGTGTCTTCAGTCTGTCCCAGTGACACATAGGTCCTCTTTACCCACTTCTTCCTCTGATGGTGGGCAGAATGTAAATGTTGCAGAGAGAATCATCACATGAAATCCTGGCCCCACTCTCTTCAGCATTCTTATGTGAGCCCCGGGTGGGGCAATGCTCATAGGACATGGGTTAAATAACACTGGGAGAGAGAGAGTCCATGGGAGACAGTTCAGGTATTTCAGATAGAGCTGTTTTTTTATTTTTCAAAAAGGTTAAGAACTGGAGTTTTGACCATGCTGAAGTTGACTTAGGTCATTCATTTTTCTTCTCAAAGCTTCTTTTTTAACTGGGCCGTTCATTTTTATCTTGTTAGTGTCTCCTAACCAAAAAACAACGTTTAACGGACTATTTTACTTAGCTAACAATATATATGACCATAGACAGAGAAAGTGAACAATCACCTTACATACAGGCACTGCTTTGAAATTCTACATGTCAAGGTGGGACCCCCTGTATGACGGAAAAACATTGTTATTTTACTATATAAACAGTTGTCCACATGCATCAATGTGCAATTAATGTATTTGAATAATTTGTTTTCCTTGCTTCATTACACTCTGGCTTGACTCTGGTCCATCTTGTCTTCATATAATAATAACTGAAAGATCCACCCAAATTGTAATTTAGTTACTTGTATTTAAAGAATATGTAAACCCAACATTTCATATTCCTGATATGTGCCTGCTGTACCATGTACTTGTATGAAAATGTATCCTGTTCACTTTGTATTGCTTTCTTTGTATGAAATCTCTGGTGTTTCTTCTAGTCCCTTTGCTTATAAACTAACCACACTAAAGCCAGAGAGCACACCATGGTCCATTCTCTAGCTGTGCTGGGAACTCAGCCTGCTCTCCTCCAATGATGAGACTTGTCCTGACATACACCCCCCCCCCCCAACCTTTCCCACACAGCCTTGCAAATCATTCTCCTCCCCTAGCTCCTATGCAGCTGAGAACAAATGGTATGTAATCACTTATAAAAAAAGGGAAAAGAAAGGTATTTATATTGTTTTTTATATCTATATACAAATATTTTGCCTATCATTTGTATTTTAAACTGACTGAGTTGTTTAACAACGTGAGGGTTTACAATCACTTGAACCACTTTAGTACATCGTTATAGCTGAAACACGGCTACAATGCGCTCTTGTTCTGAGAAGGCTTCTATAGATCAGTGCCCCCTATCAGTGTCCATGAGTGATGCCTATCAGTGCTCATCAGTGCAGCCTCATCAGTGCCCATTAGTGCAGCTTATCAGTGCTGCCTATCAGTGCCTCCTCATCAGTGGCCATCAGTGCAGCTTCATCAGTGCACATCAGTGCAGCCTCATTATTGCCCATTAGTGAAGCCTCATTAGTGCCCATCAGTGCAGTCACATCTGTGCAGCCTATCAGTGCCCATCAGTGCAGCCTCATCAGCGCACATCAGTGAAGAAAAGAAAAATTACTTACATGCAAAATTTTATAACAGGAATGAAGAAAAAGGGTTTTTTTCAAAATTGTTTAGTGGAAAATAAAAACCCCCAAGTGGTGATTAAATACCACCAAAGGAAAGCTCTATCTGTCTCAAAAAAAGATAACTCCTTGCCCCTTACAAAGAGTATTAGTATTCTATGTTTCGTGAGCTTTATTGTTTGTGTCTTGGGTGGTGGAGAGGGAATAAGATATCCTGGGTCCAATATTCTTTCCCTTTCAATCAGTCATCGTGGCCTTCATCACAGTACATTGGCCTTATGAGTAGCAAGGATGAGTTTGTTGTTTTCATTTACCTGTTTTGTTTTTTCTTTTTACGCCTTATATGTATACTGCCTTGGACTGGGGTATGCCCAGAGGCTCTGTTTTGTAATTTTACATTTTTATTGAAAACAATAAAAAGACAAAAAAAATCATTTGGGTACAGTGTTGCATGACCGCGCAATTGTCATTTAAAGTGCGATAACACTGAAAGATGAAAATTGGCCTGGGCAAGAAGGGTGTAAAAGTGTCTAGTATTGAGGTGATTAAATATGCTAATGGTGCTGTTTATACTATATAAAATGGTACAAACAAATTGGCACAGTTCTACAGTACTGTTCTCTTCTTTATCAGCATGCCTCCTTTATTCATAAAAAAATTTCAAAGGATAACTACTGTGCATACATTTTTTATTTTGTCAGTTTATGCATATATTGAGGTTTGTCTATTAAAATTAGATGCAGTATTTTTGCTTTGGAAGATTGATTATATTCACAACCAATTTACACTTTGTGTTTACTTTGTATCTTCTATTTGCCTTGTCTAGGCACTTGTCTACTCATCTGTCTCTGCAGGCTCTAAACTGATGAACCGTATAGCCCATTGGTAATTCTGTGTAAATAGACAGCATGTCGTTTTCTAAAGCTTATTTTCATTTTTATTTTTGCAATAATCAACTGGCATAGTTGCAACCAAGTAGGATAGACCCTATATGAAAGATGTCATTTTTGCATGTACCCAGACCCACAAAATCTCTAAATACATTTTTGTACCATAACATCGGAAAGGTCTCAGTTTATTACTGCTGGGTAATTTGTTTGTAAACAGTAATTTGTGCATTTTTAGTAAACTCTAGTAATCTTTTTAGACAGAGTAATTTTCCAACCTACCTAGCCTATGGATTTAAACTTCCAAGTCCTATCCTAGCACTTTCCTACCTCAGTATTGCATCTGTGCCCTGTTGGGATGTTTACATCCCGTAGCCACAATCTTTCTTTCTTGCTCCATTACAGAACAGTGGCTCCTCATAGACTTCCATGGTAATGTTTCCCAACTGGGGAGCTTGCTTAATTTATATTAACAATGCTAAGTAGGTGCACTTTGGACAGTTGCAGTGCACCTCTTGGAAATTTGTGTTGGAGTGCTATTCAAAATGCAAGGCACTGCATTACACTAATGCACAAAAGGCATTTTACTGAGCATTGGGGTAATGCATGCCAATGGTGTGAACAGGCCAAAAGTAAGAGAAAATCTCTAATAGAGACTCAGATAGCAGGTAGAACCCAATAAGGCTTTTAATCCTTCTTTTCCTCAAACAAAAAAAAGTTTCACCCTCTGAATAAAAAAATGACTTGAAATAAAATTGGGGTCATGGACACCTCTGGAGCTATGAAGAAGAGTTGGAGGCAGGGGCGGACTGACCATTTGGAAACTCGGGCACTGCCCGAGGGCCCGGGGTCAGTAGGGGGTCACATGAGATGCCCCTGGTACCTTTTTCATAGGCTTTTTTGAGTTTGGGCAAGGACACAGGGGCCCCATGATCCCCTATTGCCTGGGGGCCCCATGTGTTATCAGTCCACCCCTGGTTGGAGGCTATATTGAAATTAGTAGATTAAAGAACTTGCTGTACAGCGACCTGTCATGGGTATCTGGTGAGTGCTGCTTACCATATGATGTTGTGAGTTGTGAATCCTATTGGACAGGGCACTATTGAAGCTAGAAGGAAGAAAGCCACATTTTTTGGATGTCACGTGTGAAACATATGGGGCAGGTGTAGCACAGATTGTGTATGTTTACATTAGTTTATAATAGGTAGCAAACATAATTTCAAACATTAACCGCTTGCACTCCAGAGGGTTTAGCCCCCTTCCTGACCAGGCCATTTTTGGCAATATGGCTCTGTGTTACTTTAACTGATAATTGCGCAGTCATGCAACACTGTACATAAATAAAATTTATGACCTTTTCCCCCACAAATAAAGCTTTCTTTTGGTGGTATTTGATCATCTGTGCATTTTTTATTTTTGCACTATAAACAAAAAAACCCGACAATTTTGAAAAAAAAAAAAAATTTTTTTTTCATTTTTGCTATAAAGCATATAAAGTAAAAAAAAAATTAAAAAAATCTAATTTCTTCATAAATTTAGACCAAAATGTATGCTGCTTCAAGTCTTTGCTAAAAAAAAAATAACAATATGTGTATATTAATTGGTTTACATGAAAGTTATAGCAACTACAAATGGCGGTATATATAATGGAATCTTTATTTTTTTGCTATACTAGTAATGGTGGCGATCAGCGACTTATAGAGGGACTGTGGCAGGCATTCTGACACTGGGTGGGAACTGTCTAACTGCCACGGACATCCCAATGACACTAATACAGTAATCAGTGCTGATAAAAAAAAATTACACTGTACTAATAACACTGGGCAAGAAGGGGTTAACATCTGGGGTGATCAAAGGGTTAACTGTGTGCTGTGTTTTACATCATGTGCTGTGTGTGTTTTACTAGGGAAACATGCTGCTGTGTATTTCTCTGCTGTGCAAAGAAATAAACAGCAGCATGTTATTGCTGGTAGGAGAGATCTGTGTTGTTTACACACAAGTCTCTCCCCTTTCAGTTTTACTCGGCAATCACTGGGTGCCTGCGGAGAATCTCCGGCTGAGACACGGTGATTGACATCCGTAGCTGCATATGGTGTCGTGGGTAGGGTGGTGCACGCATGCACCCTACCCAGGAATGCAAATCACGTGTATGTATATGTGATTTTGCGAAGCCCTGGCACTCTGTAGCAGTAGTTCTACTATAGGGCAGCGGGCAAGCAGTTAAGGCCACATAAAAAATGCTGATTTTACAGGTATTTGACTTTTTTTTTTCAGCCTGAAAAAGCACCTCTATGTAAGCCTATGGGAGATATTCAGAACCTGGTGCAGTTATGTATAGTAGCCAATCAGCTACTAACTTCATTTTGTTCAATTAGGCTTTGTCAATAAAACCTGGAAGCTGATTGGTTTCTATGCAGAGCTGCACCACATTTTGCACTCTCTAGTTGTAGTAAAACTCTCCCTATGTGTGCAAAGGAGTTTAGAGGCTTATCAGAAAAGAAACGTATTCAGACTGAAAAAAGCATAAACACCAAAGGCACAATAATACTAAACCCAGGACCCTGCATTCACTATATTGGGTCTCGCACAATACACAGAACATGGCAATGCAATTATTTTAGTAAATATAAACTGCCAAATACCTTTTCTCATCAGTAGTTAGAGCAGTCTTATGACTTCTCTTAGTGTCTGGCTGCGCACTGGTTAAAGCTTGCAGGAGGAGTTTTAATTTTCATCTGACTCCTATGAGGCTGCATGACCCCTGACCCTCTGTCTGGACAGTGCTGATTGGCCCTGTGCCGATCACATGCACCCTCCCCCCAAAAAAATAGAATTAATGGCACCAACCTGCGGGTCCGCATTCTTCTGTGTGGGTGGTGCAGCTGCAGGTATTGGTGTGGGTCCGTCAGTGTCACCACCCGTACAGATGTGAACCAAGCCTTAAAGTACCTACAGTCTGAATGGAGGAGCAACAGAGCCACCTTTGGACAGCAGCATTGTCAGTTTGGGGAAAGGGGAGTGTTAGATGTGCTAGCAAATTAAGATACACTAAACAAATTCATATATTAAAAACCAAAAACATAACATATTGCAGCTTACCATTCATTAGATGTAGTGGCTACATTATAAATATATACCTGTGTATATATATATATATATATATATATATATATATATATATATACAGTTGTGTTCAAAATAATAGCAGTGTGTTGAAAAAAGTGAATAAAGCTCAAAATCCTTCTAATAGCTTTTATTTCCATACACACAAATGCATTGGGAACACTACACATTCTATTCCAAATCAAAACATGAAGAAAAATATATCAAATTTGTGTTGTTCCTCTAAACAAATTGAAGAAAAGTGAATATTAGATTGTTCAAAAAAATAGCAGTGTTTGTATTCTTCTTTACAAACTCAAACATTCACTATATAAACTGAAAAATGTTTGAAGATTTTGCTTTCCTTTGAATCACCTAATTAATATTTAGTTGTATAAGCACTGTTTCTGAGAACTGCTGTACATCTGTGTTGCATTGAGTCAACCAACTTCTGGCACCTGTGAACAGGTATTCCAGCCCAGGATGATTGGACTACATTCCACAGTTCTTCTCTATTTCTTGGTTTTACCTCAGAAACTGCATTTTTGATGTCACCCCACAAGTTTTCTATTGGATTAAGATCCGGGGATTGGGCTGACCACTCCATAACGTCAATCTTGTTGGTCTGGAACCAAGATGTTGCACGTTTACTGGTGTGTTTGGGGTCGTTGTCTTGTTGGAACACCCATTTCAAGGGCATTTCCTCTTCAGCATAAGGCAGCATGACCTCTTCAAGTATTCTGATGTATTCAAACTGATCCATGATCCCTGGTATGCGATAAATAGGCCCAACACCGTAGTATGAGAAACATCCCCATATCATGATGCTTGTGCAACCATGCTTCACTGTCTTCACAGTGTACTGTGGCTTGAATTCAGTGTTTGGGGGTCGTCTGACAAACTGTCTCCGGCCACTAGACCCAAAAAGAACAATCTTACTTTCATCAGTCCACAAAATGTTGCGCCATTTCTCTTTAGGCCAGTCAATGTGCTCTTTGGCAAATTGTAACCTCTTCAGCACGTCTTTTTTTCAACAGTGGGACTTTGCGGGGGCTTCTTGCAGATAGCTTGGCTTCACATAGGCGTCTTCTAATTGTAACAGTACTCACAGGTAACTTTACACCTTCTTTGATCTTCCTGGAGCTGATTGTTGGCTGAGTCCTTGCCATTTTGGCTATTCTTCTATCCATTCGAATGGTAGTTTTTCGCTTTCTTCCACGTCTTGCAGGTTTTGGTTGCCATTTTAAAGCATTTGCAATCATTTTAGCTGAGCAGCCTATCATTTTCTGCACTTCTTTATATGTTTTCCCCTCTTCAATCAACTTTTTAATTAAGGTACGCTGTTCTTCTGAACAATGTCTGGAACGACCCATTTTCCTCAAAATTTCAGAGAGAAATGCACTGTAACCAGCATGTACAACATTTGCTGCCTTCCTTCCTTAAATAAGGGCAATAATTGCCACCTGTTTTTCAAAGAATGAATGACCTCACTAATAGAACTCCACACTGCTATTATTTTGAACATGTCCCTTTCAATTAGTGATTCAATTACACAGAATCAGCAGCATGCATGTCATGACTGTTGGGTCTGTTGGATTTCTGTTACTCTACTACACCTGCTAGTAAATTATTTGCCATGTAGAAATATAATTTCTAACAAAAACAGTGATTGATCAGGTTAGTGATGGCTGACTGCTATTATTTTGAACACAACTGTATATATTATTTATTTATTTTTTGCTTTGTTTTGTTTATTTTTTTAGCTTTTTTTCCCCGCTGTTTTCAACTGGTGATCCCACCTCCTGTATTAGAGTGTCTACGGGCTGAATGGAGGAGCAACAGAGCCACCTTTGGACAGCAGCATTGTCAGTCTGGGGGAAGGGGGGTGCTAAGTATACTAGCAGATTTAGATATACTAAACAAATTAAAGCTAACACTTTATAAGCAGTTACAATAACAGTTTTATTCTGTTTTGAAAAGGTTTCTACATAAATTAATAAAAGTGGATCATTGTTAGCATCCCTGTCAGTGGTAAATGGTTTGTCTCAACCCCCTAACTGCTAAATCTACAGCTTGTTCTGTTGAAAAACAACAGACTTATTTTCTAAATCACCAGGCAAAAATGAAAGAAACTCTAAAAAAAACAATGCAGCCATCACATCTAAGAATTGGTAAGCTGCAATATAATAAATGTCTTCTTTTGGGTTTAATACTGCTTTAAAGAAGAAACCTTCAAAATAGTCAATGACTGCTTAGCAACCAGTAACTGTTGAGACAATAAACTGTTTATTCATAAGTATGAACTGTAAAATAAAGAATTAAGCATACAGTAGTCAGGAGTATAAGAACACGAGGTCACTTTTCAAGTGCAGCAGACAACAAATGTATTAATAAATGAGTCAAATAAACAAAATACATTTGTTTTCTACTGCACTTAGAAAAGCCCTCTTCTGCTCTATTTCAGATATCCCTCTATCTGTGGAGGAGCTGCTCTAAGGACTTTGTGGCCCCTTTTTAGGAGTTTTATGGACGTATTCCTTACTACATTTGACTACTGTTAACCTGGCCTACTAGTGGTTTTTGTGCAATGACAAATACAGTTATTACTACTGAGTAGTCAAACATAGCCCAGTGTACAAAGTGCAGTGGTCAGGAGTATGAAATGTACAACATAGTGTACATAGTGCAGGGCTCAGGAGTCTGATGTGGGGCTTAGGACTGCATATTGCATAAGGTGCAGGGCTCAGGACTGCATATTGCACAGTGTGCAGAGCTCAGAACTGTGTATTGCACAGGTTACATGGCCAAGAACTGTGTATTGCACAGGGTGCAGGGCTCGAGATTAGGTATTACCTAGAGTGCAGGGTCCAGGAGTATGTAACACCCAGAGTGCAGGACTCAGAACTGGCTATTGCACAGAGTGCAAGACGCAGGACTGCATATTGTCCAGAATGAAGGGCTCAGGAGTGCATACTTCTCAGGGCACAGGACTAAGGACTGTGCAGCACACTGAGCACGGGGATCAGTAGTGTGTAATGCACAGGGTTCATGGCTCAGAAGTGTGTATCATAAAGGGAGCTGGACTCAGGAGTGTGTATAATGCATGGCTCAGGAGTGTATATCGCACACGATGCAGGGCTCAGGCGTGTGTAACATACAGGCCAGTGTACAACCAAAAATTACATTCAACCCCTGCCCCAGAACAGAACTCTTCCTCTCAACCCTACCTCCAGTACAGTGCTCTCCTCACCCCAAATTCCCCCTACACCAGTACAGAGTGGCAGAGAGAGGGGTTGCTCTAAGGACTTTGTGGCCACTTTTAGAATCATTTTATGGGCATATTCCTTACTACATTTGGCTGCTGTTAACTGGGGCCTACTAGTGGTTTTTGTGCAATGACAAATAATTATTACTGAGCAGGCAGGAGTATGTCATGTATAGCCCAGTGCAAAACGTGCAGTGGTCAGGAGTATGAAATGTACAACAAAGTGTATATAGTGCAAGACTCAAGAGTCCATAATGCAGGGCTCAGGACTGCATATCACATATAGTGCAGGGCTCAGGACTGCATATCACATATAGTGCAGGGCTCAGGACTGCAATAGCACAGAATGCAGGGCTCAGGACTGCAATAGCACAGAATGCAGGGCTCATAACTTTGTATTGCACAGGGTGCAGGGCTTAGAACTGTGTATTGCACAGAATGCAAGGCTCAGGACTGGGCATTGCCCACAAAGAAGGGCTCAGCAGTAAGTAACACCCAGAGTGCAGGGCTCAGAACTATGTATCAGCTAGGGCTCAGAACTGACTATTGCACAGAGTGCAAGACTCAGGACTGCATATTGCTCAGAATGAAGGGCTCAGGAGTACATAATGCCCATGGTGCAGGGCTCAGGACTGTTTAACACACACAAAGCACAGGGCTCAATAGTGTGTAATGCACAGGGAGCAGGGCTCAGGAGTGTGATTAATGCATGGCTCAGGAATGCATATCGCACAGGACTCAGAGCTCAGGAGTGTGTAACACACAGACCAGTAAACAACCAAAAATTAAATTCCTCCTAAACCCCTGCCCCCAGTACAGAAATCTCCCTCTCTCTACCCTACCTCCAGTACAGAGCTCTCTCCTCACCCCCAAATTCCCCCCTAATCTAGTACAGATTGACAGAGAGATGGGTTGCAGTTAACGAGCAGCTAGTACTCACTACAGGAGCTGAAAGTGCACAGAAGTTCTGAGCATCAGGTGGGGGAGAGCGCTGCAGGAGGAGCCACTGCCATGAGGCTGGTGCTCCCATGTAAATTCCCCACCTCCTCCTCTGATGTCATATACATGGTGCAAGACAGGGAAATTTCTGTGAGTGAGTAGTGCAGAAACTTTCCTCTATTGGTTCTGTGCTTACAAGTAACCATCGCAAGTTGGTGAGCACAGGTTCAGTGCTGGAGGCGCTGTTACAAAGTACTGACATGTTTTGGCTGAATAAAAGCCCTGCCTATAATAAAAGATACTGCTAGTCCTTTTGCACAAGGCAACTTCCAGTAATTAAGGGTACAGTCCAAACATTATACTACAGAGTCTTTGTGCTGACATATTTATTCTATTATGAGTCACAAAATGTAGAATGTAGTTCAGCACTTTTATTGTGTACTTTAGCTCCAATATTATTCATTCCAAGTTTTAAAAATAAACTTCACATAGCAATGTGCGCATTAGCTTGACCTATTGCCACAGTAACGAACCATATGATTAACCTAATGTACTGAGTCCTTTGTAAGCAGTAAACTGCCAGGACGCTTGTCTTCTCGGATGTACAAATGTTCTGCTGCCTACTAAATTTTATTTGGCTCATGTTTGGGTTAATATTTCCATGAATTATGCATAGCTAAAAATAATATATCAGTGGTGTATTTAAATTTATCTTCGACAGAACTTGTATTTCTGGATAATACAATATCACAGAATTTTGAAATAAAAGCTTTACATATTTGACATTATACCAATGTAGATATACCAAAGGTTCCAGACATCTATTGATTCCTTACATAAAAGATCATTTTGGTAGCAGTATGTAACTGCTCTGTTACAAAAATTTGTAAATTTTATATATACACACTGCTCAAAAAAATTAAAGGAACGCTTTTTAATCAGAGTATAGCATCAAATCAATTAAACTCCTGGAATATTGGGATATTGATCTGGTAAGTTAAGTAGCAGTGGGGGTTGTTAATCAGTGTCAGCTGCTTTGGTGCTAATGAAATTAACAACAGATGCACTAAATGGGCAACAATGAGATGAGCCCCAAATCAGGAATGGTTTCACAGGTGGAGGCCACTGACATTTTTATCCCTACTTATCTTTTCTGTTTTTCACTAGTTTTGCATTTGGCTAGGGCCAGTGTCACTACTGGTAGCTAGAGGCATGACCTGGACCCTACAGAGGTTACACAGGCAGTCCAACTCCTCCAGAATGGCACATCAATACATGTAATTGCCAGAAGGTTTGCTGTGTCTCCCAGCACAGTCTCATGAGCATGGAAGAGATTCCAGGAGACAGGCAGTTGCTCTAGGAGAGCTGGACAGGGCCTTAGAAGGTCCTTAACCCATCAGCAGGATCAGTATCTGCTTATGATATTGCTTGGCCTCATGTGGTGAGAGTATGTAGGCAGTTCCTGGAGGATGAAAGAATTGATACCATTGAATGGTCCCACACTTGCCTGATCTAAATCCAATAGAACACCTCTGGGATATTATATTTCGCTCCATCCAATGCCGCCAGGTTGCACCTCAGACTGCCCAAGAGCTCAGTGATGCCCTGGTCCAGATCTGGGAGGAAATACCCCAGGATACCATCCACCATCTCATTAGGAGCACGCCCCAACGTTGTCAGGCATGCATACAAGCACATGGGGGCCATATATACTACTGAGTACCATTTTGAGTTGCTGCAATGAAATTTTGGCAAAATGTACTAGCCTGCTGCATCATTTTTTAACTTTGATTTTAGGGTCTTTGAATCCTGTCCTCTGTAGGTTGGTAATTTTCTATCAAATGATGGGGCATCCTTATGTTCCTAACACATTACCCAGTCCATATCAGTATAGATATCCAGCATGATATTTTTTGCCATTGAGATCTGATGTGTTTTCAAAGTGTTCCTTTATTTTTTTTTGAGCAGTGTATATACAAAAAATTATTAGTAAACTCACGTTAATTGATGAGTAATAAAAAAACAAATAAGTGTACTTGTTTTGGGGGAATGGGTCAATAAGTCACTGGGGTTTACTTAAGGTAAATAGACTGTGTACTTTGCAAGTGCAGCTGCTTCAGAGCTTAGTAAATGAAGGGAAGCTCTGCTCACTTTCATCATTCAAGAAAACAAGTAAAAATGCTGTTTTTTTTATTTTCCTTGCATGTGTAGAGTATTCTTTGTAAAGTGAAGCTTCACCACATTTACTAAGTTCTCAGACAACTGTGTATTTGCCTTTAGTAAATCAATGCAAATGAGAATTTGAACTTTCCCTTTCAACTGAATGGGATGTGGAATGGTTAATCAAGCCACATAATTATGTTAAGAGCATATCTGCTGCACTGTACGTTTTGCACTAAGATTGTTTACAACATAGCAGGGGATTTTAGTAGGACAAGGAGTCAAAACACGATTGCTAGCATGATAGTATCTGACCAAAGAAGGCTAGATCTGATGCTAGTGAAGTGTAACTGTACCCAGAACCCATTTATAAAACACAACAATCCTGTGCTAATAAAGCTTGTTAGGTATGTAGATTCCTGTATTGGTTCCCAGAGTGCCCTGTGTGGCTCATCCAATGGTATGGTACTTTTTCGCAAGAAACCATGCCAAATTTCTATAGGACACTCCCGGTATGTTCAACTGATTTAGTAGAGGACTGAATCGTCCAGTGCTTATCTGTTCCTGTCCTAATTTATCATTTTAGCTTTGGAATGTGCGCACACTGGAAGAGACTCACGCTGACACACAAGTTCAGTCTATGAACACTTCTAGTTTATTATAATGAGAAAGTGAGCTTATTTATGCAAAATGATGCAAGAGTCATGTGAGAACAGCATAAGCATTATATTAGTCTTTGATTGGTCATTTCCACACGAAAACAATCTCCCTCATGGTATAGGTGTGATCTTCTTCCAAGTCTTATCTTATAGGAAAACATTCTTTTGTCTTCCAAATCACACGGTGGGAGGGGGTCTGTGTGTGTGAGCAGACATTTCTTAAGCAAGGATTTCTTATAGTACCACAAAGCCCAGCAGGCGGAAAATATTCACACAACATATGTATTAAAGTATAAAAGTAAATATTTATAAAACTTATAGAAATAGCGTATATATATATTCAATAGGAAATGAAATAGGCATTTTACCAAATCCATCACACAACCACCTACTACTTGAGTGCATACAAATGTTTTACTGTGGATTTTGCATGTCCAGCTAACTACTAAAGTTCTACACCAGTCCAGCACCTTTAGGAGCATGTTCTGTTTTCAGGGGATGTAAGAGGAGCTTCATGATTGGCCCTATTTTGGCACCAAGCACAAATCCCTGTCCCTGTTCCAGTCCTGCTAGAACACAACCCCAAATTCTGAGGCTGACTCCTCTGCCTTCTTATGCCTTGCTCTTCATCATAAGTCTTCTCGAGACATTTCTGCTCATAGAACTTTATATCCAGAAGAAGGAATGTCCATTAGTTATCTTCACTGCACTTTATTGGTGTTGTGGCAAGACATGGCAAGACAGTCAAATCACTAGGGCATACATTCCAGTCACTTGACATACACAGTTAACCATATATAGTGGAGGATCAGCAGTAGTCACAAGTAAAAGCATATGCAGCACCTCACTACAGTCTTTCCTCTACTCAGGGTCTTCAGTACTGACAGGACTATGTTCTCTGTAGACACCTCATAGCTGGGTACACCTCTCTCAGGAACCCTCCAGGGAGGAACCTTCATACAGGGATCTCCAGCTGGTCCTAAAAGGCCTTTGTAATCTGCCCTAGTGCTCACCTCCTTAAGGGACAGAATGACTATAGCCAGCTCCTCCTGTATACAGGTCCACTCCACCCGAACTTCTGCCTTGTTCAGGGCCCATATGTGTAGATTACATTCGCACAAATGTGGGGTGTATGGCTCCTATGTCCCAAGTCTACTGTGTCCCCTCCCCACCTAGGTTATATATGGGTGCTGACTCACCCCGACATCACCTGTAAGAAGGGTCTGCCTAACGGGCCTAAAATCAAGTGACACTACCTGCTGTACCAGACCCTAGTCTGGTACAGAGCCGCCTAGTGCCCAAGTGGCTAGCTGAACCTACCTACAGAGAGAAACATAATGGGGTTGCTCTGCTAAAGGCAAATAGACTTTGCACATGGAAAGTGCAGTTGAACTCTTTTACCTCAGAGCTTAGTGAACAAGGTGAAGCTTTACTTTGTAAAGAATACCCAATCAGGTGCAAGGAAAATAAAAAAAGCAGCATTTTTGCTTGCACTTGATTGGATGATGGAAACCAGCAGAGCTTCATCACATTCTGCACTGGGGAAAAAGAGTGCAACTGCATTTGCAAAGTACACAATCTATTTGGCTTCAGTAAATCAACTCCCATATGTCATCTCAGCTTTATGAGACTGGATTTCTAGTTTGGAACCATAAAGAGAGCATGCACAGCTGTAATCCTTTCAAGACCATTTTGTCAGCATCCGAAGCAGATTTATTTGCACACAAGAGATAAGTAAGTAGTGAACAGTGGGAGGAATTATTTAAGGGAAACATACTTAGTAGTATGTTCTGGTTTAAAAGGAAAGAGATATTAAAATGACTGAAAGGCTGGTAATCTTTATAGAAAAAAATACCTTCAAACAAATTACCTTCCTGCCAAAATTGGGACAGCTGACCTTATTTGGCACTGTGAAAACTGACAGTTCCTGTAATTTACTCAGCTTGAATCTAACACAGAAATAAGTCACAGAGACTGATGTTATTGTAGGGGCCACACACTGTATGCTTCTGAGGATTGGAAAGAGTTCCAATAATGAAATAGAATATTGCGAATTCTACATGTCAACAACTACAGTTACAGTTTATGTATGGATCTGCAGTTATTACAGCAATTCATGAGTATCAGATGTTGGATGAGCAAATATTGTGCAATCCTGCTCATTGAAAAACACTATAATATAACTACATATTTTGCATCAACTACTCCTGCCAAACTTTCCAGTGTGTTTTTTTTTTTATTTCAGTGTTTTTAGCTGTGTATACATTTTTATGAGTCTTATTCAGCAGCTAGCTCAAAAGATATTATCCTATAACCCTTAGATTAATAGATAATATATTTTCTGTACAGTTACATGGAGCAACAAAATAAATTATTATTGAACACCCATTTAATTTACAGATGAAATGCATATCAGGGAGCTGTTTTACATGCCAAACATTTTAGATTTCTATTCATCCTGTACTGAAAGATACACAGTCCTGCCACACAATGTAGCCAGGTGGATGACAACTCATTATCTGTAACAGTTATAAACTGTAGAAGGGATACAATAGTGTTCCCTTTCCACCCCCAGCCTGCTGATTGCTCAATAAAAGAGCAGTTAAAGACTGATTTATTTATTTCAGGTACTTATATAGCACCATCAATTTACACAGCGCTTTACATATATTTTTTACATTCACACCAGTCCCTAACCCTCAAGACTGATGAGGTTATCTCTCTGCTCATTCTACTCTCTCTTCCTTGCAGCAGGTTACTTGTCAGCACATTTGCTCCCTGTCAAAAGTGTAGCTACTGTATTTATAGGATTGCAAGAGGTTGATACAAAGTCAAAATAAAGTATTTACACAAGCTGCATACAAGAAATGCATTTCATGATTTATTAGCAACTGATTAATTTATTAATGATCAGTTTAAAAATATATATATTTAATAATTTGCATCTTTAATAACTGCCTGCAGTTCAGCTTTAAGGAAAATGTTCTAACATTTGTGCTCCAAACACTGATTCAAAATACTACCCTTCACCCTTGTATTAGGTCTAACAAGCAGCAATGGCATACCAATAAAGACAGTACACATTTCTATGTACACTATTTATATCCATATCGTATATAAAAATCAAACAGAGCAATAATGTTTCACTAGTGAAGTGAATTTAAAAAGTGTAATACAATGAAGCGCAGAAAAAAGTATTTCTTGTAATTAGACTTCTTACGCGAGCTCCCACCAACCCATATATACCCTTTAGGCACATTAGCGCTTATAACAAAGTTGTAGCCCTGCCCTTGCAAGCCTCCTGACATCTCTTACACTCTGGGTTCAGACATGTATTTCAACAGCATAGAATAATAATGCAAGAGACACAGTTCTTAACACCGATAAAATGGAAATAACCAAACAGCAACAGTTATCAGATTATACCTTCATAAATGGTATGTTGCAATTATGTAACTGCAACACCAGCAGCAGGAGGAGGAAAAAAGGCTTGTTGACTTATTAGCTCCCTCTGGGCCACTGGCGTCACAATAATGAATGCAAAGAAATATGTAAATATATATATATATAAATAATATACTGTATATATTCTGGCATAAATGGGTAGAAACACCCTAATTTGAATAACAATGACTTAGATGCGAAGAGGTCCCTTTAACTAGAAATAGAAATTTGAGTCCTGAGATGTTTAAATTTCCTGATGTGATAGCCGTTGTCTTCTGCTAGCAATGGTGGGGCCCATATACAGTAGTGCATAAAGGGGTAATTCAATGAAGATAACAGATAGTCTGTGATAAATGCTCAAAGCAAAGATTTCTTGTTACTCAGGTGTAGAGGTGTCTGCATGCAGTGTTTCTAGAGTGTTGTCAAAAAGAGTTTGGGCATCTGCCGACTCACCAATCCCATGGATAGCATGGCCTCCTAAGAACAGGGTTCTTGCACAGGCTCTTGGCTATTCACAGAGAAGTGCAGAGTTACCACCTGACAGTCTGTCAGCGCAGTAAGCAGAGATGACTGGCTGAAAACTTGATAGTGACAGTCTCGTGGCAGAGAAGCTAATGAGATCATGATGTAGTGACTGGTGTCACTGCTGTGCTGAACTGGTCTGCAGAGTCCTGCAGTAGTAGCCAGAAATCTCTCTCTGGAGGAAAACGGCAGCCCCCCTGTGTTCAGCTCAGAATCCTGCACCAAGAGAGCTAATCAGTCCCTTGCTAGAAGATATATCTCCTCTCCCAGCAACCTTCTGGTTCCCCAGCTCTCTGGTATTTGTAGTTCAATCAGCACTCAGAAATACAAGATGTATTGGTTATAGGACTACAGATCCCAGGATCCTCTGCTGTCAGAAAAAAATGGATCCACTCTGCTAACAGGAAGTGATCTATCAGTCCCAGTACTGGGCATTGGGGTGAAAAAGGATTAACCATACTCTCATCTGTAAATGTCCCTGAATGGCATAATGGTATAGTCAGCATCTGGCTACACCAAAAATGTGCCAAAGTTGTCAAATTACCAGTATGGGGTGCCAGGAATAGTAGCATTAAAGTAGAACTCCAGACAATGTATTAATTTTAGGTAGAGTAGAGAAGAGAAGAGGAAGAATCTATGCAGCTTTTTTAAAGCTGCGTCCCCACTGTGGTGGATGTGTTTACTCACTTTATGTTTCCATTCATGGCACCAAAGCATGGGATCTCCCCAGTGGTACATGAAAAGGCAATGAAAACATTGCTTGCTGTCTGATTTCCTGTTGGAAAATGTCCTCTCACTAACTGCTTTGATGACTGTAGTATCACCAACAGAAGTGCACATGCTTTAGATATATTGACAGAGGTTGTAACCATTCTCCATTCCAGCTGCGCATTTCAAACATGTGTACAAAAAGTAAATTTTTTTATATGTACAGTTTTTTATATTTTATGTGCAAAATACTTTTACGTGTTTTGTTGTGTACTGGCAATATTTCACTGAATTATGTGCGTGCACTTTTAAAATCAAAAACTGATTCATGATCGCACTTTATGTGTATACACCACATAGCTTTAAACTTTACTAGTGAATCATGGTAAAGCTCTCTTACGCACACCATACACACATAGGGGTTGATTTACTAAAGCACTTTGTCGGCAAATGGTCGCAGTTCCTTGCCTGACCAACTACTTTTAGATGGAGAAGAGATTTACTAAAGCACTCAGTCATCAAATAGACACAATTCGGAATTTACTAATGGTCACAAACCTTAGCAACTGTCTAAATGAGTTCACCTCCTAGAACCAGGTGAACAGCAGAGAAAAATCTTGTTAATTACATGATCTCAAGCAATTTATACTTCCTATACATATGTTGAAAATTTTAAAGAATAACTGCCTTAAAATAATTAAAAATGTTGTCTGTATAAAGTGATATATTTAAAAAAATCCAAACAGTCATTCACTTCACCTATTTCAAACAGCTCAGTAGTGACATGACTGAGCATGCCCAGACTAGGAAACCTAAAAAGTGCCTTCATTTGGTTGTTTTTTGAGAAGCGCTATAGTAAATGCCTTTGTTCGCAAGCCTGGAAATGTCATTCAAAAAAGTGAACCTGTGTAACGGAACCAGACCCAGACTGCACTTGGGTATTTCCGTTAGACTCCAGCTTCCCTGTCCAAACACAAATACCCGGACACCACCGCTGATCATGCAGGAAATAGACAGCACCAGACTCTTCTTAACCACTTCCTGACCAGCCGTTGTATATAAACGGCCGGACGGTGGCACTGCAGGGTCGGGTGGCCGTTTATAAACGGCCTCCCCGCACCCTGCTTGTGCGCGCTCCCTGGGAGCGTGCAGCACCGCGATCCGGTGCCCACTGTGTCCTCCGGACACAGTGAAACACCAATCGTCGGACGGGACCTCTGTACGAGGTCCCGATCATGTGATCACTGATTGGCCAATCAGTGATCACATGCAAAGTAGTAAGCAAGATGTCACTTCTGACATCATTGCTTACTACGTGTGAAATCTGTGAATGATCACAGAGGTCACATGGTACAAGGCTATTCACAAAAGCCTTGTACCATGTGACAAGCTGTGACCAATCACAGCTCACTCAGTACTTCTCAATGAGTGCAAGAATGCAGACAGAGAGAAAGAGAAATGATTGCTTTACATCCTATATGGGTGTAAAAGCAATCAGTGTAAAAAAAAAAAAAATCTTCATCACCCCCCACAAGTAGTACAGTACCATGGTGACACTGTACTGCTAGGGTGACAGCATGTAAAAAAAAAAATTAAAATAAAAAATAATAATAAAAAAAAATAAAATAAAAATGTAAAAAAAAAATGTTTAAAAATTATAATTTTTGGTTATAAACTAATTTGGATTTTTTTTTTTTTTACTAAAAAGATAACGGAATAAATGTTGGCTAAGATTTATGATGAAATATTATTTATTTGCAAAATTTTATAAAAAAAACACTTTTTTTCTAAATTTTTGGACGTTTCATTTACATAGCAAAAAAAATACAAATCCCAGTGGTGAATAAATACCACCAAAATAAAGCTTTATCTGTCTCAAAAAAATGGTAAAAAATTCATTTGGGTACAGTGTTGCATGACCGCGCAATTGTCATTCAAAGTGTGATAGCGCTAAAAGCTGAAAATTGCCCTGGTCAGGAAGGGGGTGAAAGTGTCCGGTCTGGAAGTGGTTAAGACAGGAAGTCAACTGCTTTATTTTAACACAAACACAAGATATATACACAGGGTGGGGAAATACAACCAGGAACAGGAAACACATCATCAATCCGTCCCCATCAGGGAGAAGGGCTGCTGGAAACACCCCCCACCAAACCAAGACACACACTAGAACAATGGACAACCACATGACAGTGAACAATGGACATCCACTTGGCAGTGAACAATGGACAACCCCCACACTAATACACAAACATTACATCCCATAATAGTTTGCTAGACCCATGGGATGCAGCCTCATGGCAGAGAACAGTGAACAATGGACAACCCCCTACCTCACCTATACATGTCTACACAATATCCAGACAGAGCACCCTGTACCCCCTAACAGGCACAGGGTGCCTTTACACATAAGAGGGGTTTGGGAAGATGATACAAGGGTCCCCCCACCCCCAAAAGTCACTCCCGTCACAACCTGTTTTTGTGATGGCGTGATTAATGAACAGGCTAATATATATACATATATATTATTTATTTTAATAGTATACATCAATACTTGTAACTATAGAACTGTTACTTTGCACAAAAGTACCAACATATATATTCTAAGAACTTTTTCATTTCCTTTGTAATTTATTTAGCTGCGTTTTTTTGCTTCTTATGCAATATTTATCTTTTTTGAAGCATATATTTTCTGCAGTGTATATATATTTATGTATGTACTGCTATGTCCATGAAGCATGCCCTGGGACTTTTAAGATATATTAACTAAATGGTAGAAAAAACTGCTCTTGGTACTCTGCATCTTACAAAAAAACTCAATCAAAACTCCCACAGCTGTCTTCACGAACCACACACAATACCAAAGCTGAAGCAAAATTAAAAGGAATACAAATGTTGCGCTGTGTTACTAAATTTGATGTGGGTTGGTTATATGTATCCCATTACAAAGGATCACTCCACTATTCCACAGTGACACAGCAATAAAGAAAAAATATCAGTTCATACATCAATAAACATAGAATTTGATGGAAGTCCACCACCTTTATGTAAATGTTCAAATAAAATAAGTAGTTATGTGTAGGAGGGTTCCACCGTCATTGCAAATCTTACCAAATGTTTTCACTTGTGAATTCCACACCAACACAAATTGCAGCCTCTTACCAAGTAATAAGATCCAAAATTTAAGGTGGTCTTATAACAGCATGTTTCATTAATCATCCATCACCAGCCTCGGAACCATATGGCATATCATAGCAACAGGTTGTTCAATGGCACTCAAGAACTCCAGGGTACATCAACAGGGATTCGCTGTTTGCAGCTTCACTCCCCCATGTACATTAAGCCATGTAAGGGATAAGCAAGTATTCCATATATTCCATAGTGCAACCCACAGATCTAGTGTAAAACGTATTGTGCACCTACCCACATATGTACAAGGATAAATTTCATGGTTTAATGTACATGGTGGAGTGGAAGTAAAAAGCTTGCTTTATGGTTTTTTTTTCTTGTGTGTGTTTTTTTGGGGGGGGTTGACTAATACTATAATTATTTGTATTGGGATTCATATAGCCAACACACATCTGATTTAATAACACAGCGCCACATTTGTATTGCATTTGAGATACGCTATATTACCAAAAGTATTGGGCCAGCCCTCCAAATCATTGTTTTCAGGTGTTTCAATCACCTCCATGGCCACAGGTGTATAAAATCAAGCACCTAGGCATACAGACTTCTTCTACAAACATTTGTGAAAGAATGGGTCGCTCTCAGCAGCTCAGTGAATTCAAGCATGGTACCGTGATATGTTGCCACCTGTACTATAAGTCCATCCGTGAAATTTCCTTGCTACTAAATATTCCATGGTCAATTGTTTGTGGTATTTAACCAATGTGGAAGCAACTTAGCCTTGTATAATTACAGAGCGGGGTCAGCTAATGCTGAAGCACACAGCACAGAGAAGTCGCCAACTGTCTGCAGAGTCAATAGTTAAAGACCTCCAAACTTTGTGTGGTCTTCAGATTAGCACAACAACAGTGCATAGAGAGCTTCATGGAATGGGTTTCCATGGTTGAGCAGCTGCATCCAAGCCTTACATCACCAAGTGCAATGCAATGCGCCAGATGCAGTGGCATAAGGCACACCAGTATGAGACTCTAGAGCAGTGGAGATGTGTTCTCTGCAGTGAAGAATTACACTTCTCTGTTTGGCAATCTGATGGATGTGTCTGGGTTTGGCGGTGGCCAGAAGAACGGTACTTGCCTGACTGCATTGTGCCAAGTGTAACATTTGGTGGAGGGGTAATTATTGTGTGGGGTTGTTTTTCAGGGGTTGGGCTTGGCCCCTTAGTTCCAGTGAAGGGAATTCTTAAGGCGTCAGCATACCAAGACATTTTGGACAATTTCATGCTCCCAACTTTGTGGGAATATTTTGGGGATGGTCCCTTCCTGACATGACTGTGCACCAGTGCACAAAGCAAGGTCTATAAAGACATGGATGAGAGAGTTTGGGGTGAAGGAAGTTGACTGGCCTGCACAGAGACCGGACCTCAACCCGACAGAGCACCTTTGGAATGAATTAGAGCAGAGACTGCGAGACAGATTGAATTGGTGTAACCTTCACTGGGCATGTGTATGTGTTTGGCGTGCTAAAGATACAATCTATGTTATATAAAGGACTGCAATAGTGGGGTTTGCTTGGCCTGAGAAGCATTTTTTGGGGGGGAGTAAGGGGAAATATTGTGCATAATGATCAAAATCTCATGTTTGATGTTTGCTTTGAGTGTTTGCTGTAATTGTTGTGCATTTGACCCTCAAAAGTGGGTTTTTGTGGACACGGCTTCAATTTTGTGTGTATTTTTTCAGTCTGACTATGGTTTTATGGTTTGTAAACATCTACTGATTAATTAATAAATGTCAGTTATTCTACTCTTACAACTCCTAACTTTGATATAAAGTAGTTTGCTTACTAATATTGACAGAAATACAGATTCCTGTTTACCATAATCATAAATGTATGTGTGTGGAAACTGAAAGGGGGTGTTGGCGCTATGTTGTGGATTTTGTGTCTGTGTTTTTTTGTGAATCTTGCATGGGCTGGGTGGGGTGGTGAGACTTGTTATTTCCTAAAATGTGTGGCCTTGTTAATATTAGCCTTATTTTGTTCCCTTCTGTACACTGTGAATGTTTTAGACTTTAAGCTCTTATGAGCAGGACCCTTCTAACCCTATTGAAAAGCGCTGTGCAAACTGTAGCACCATGAATACTGTTGATTCTTTTTACACAAGCAAATTAATGTACCTAATTGTGTTGCTGCTGTCAAAATAAATGTAGAATAGTGAACTATTTCTTTATTTGTTGGATCAATAAGCCTTTTTTTTCTTAAGTGGAATGTATTAACATCCATACAAATAATAGTCTACAAAATAAACATTTTATTCTGCACGCATGCAAGGTACTAAATAACTCCCTCCCAAAATAAGCAAACCTTTAACAGGTCTAAAGCTGAATTTCAGGGAGTATTGAATTCAGCTGGTGGATAGGTCTTTAACATGTCAACCTGAGTGTTGTGTTTTTTTTTTTTTTTACTTCACCAGTTGCAATCTGAGGAACGCAAATCAATTTGAAAAAAAAAGTCAAATAGTTTTCATAAATGTATTGCACACAAAAGAATATCTATTTGCATGTGTGGGAGCCATGATCATGCATAAAAATGAGTTATCACACACAAATGGTCTCAGGACCAGCTCCCGAACCGGAATTGCATCATCACATTTGCAGAAGAATGTTTACATGCACCCAGAGATATAAGAACAAAGTAAACACACAGCAGCTGGAGGCAGGTGTCACCAAACTCAAAAACACCAGAGGTGTCAATTGCCCCTATTTATTTGCGCCAGCGGCCACCTCTGCCTCACTTCTTGCAATCATTGGTGAAGAGGAGAAGGCACTGCTGTTGTGGCTGGCTATGTTTGCCAGAGCCTTCTGGAAAGAAAGGAGGGACACAACCAAGCGCCTGCACCAGTCATGGCTTTTTGGCACCATGTGCATACAGGCAGGACTCTGATGTCCATTGCAGGTTTTGCTTAGGGAAAGAAGCAATTATACTCCTCTATGAGCTCATCCCTACCCTCAAAGAGCTCACATTCATATATGCTAGTGTAATCAACCTACCAGCATGTCTTTTGAGTGTGGGAAAAAACCCACAAAGGCACAGGGAGAACATGCAAACGTCAGGCACATGGTACCCTGGTTGGGATCTGAACTGATGACCCTAGTGTTGCTAGGTAGAAGGTCAAGCCATTATGCTGCCCATAACATTACCTAGAATATATAGTAGTACCAAGATTCAAGAATTGAGATATACACTTAGTAGATGTTATAAGAAAATTCAAATTACACATTACATTTTTTTTTCATATAACAGAGATATAACTGTCATGGATTTGAAGGGGAACCCCATGGCCAAAAGAAAAAAAAATAGTGTGGCTTCCCTCTCAAAATCACTAACACACTCTTATCTGAGCATACAGTCCTGCAAGCCAGGAAAGAGGGGTGGAAGAGCGACCCCCCCCCCCACACACACACACAATTAGTTCAGGTACTTATGTAGTGCTGTCAATTTACATAGTGCTTTACATATATACTGTACATTCATATCAGGCCCTGCCTTCAAGAAGTGTACAATCTAAGGTCCCTAACTCACATTTGTATACTAGGGACAATCTTAAGCAGAAGCCAAAACAACAACCAGCATGTCTTTGGAGTGTGGGAAGAAACCCAGGCAGGCGGGTGGAGCATGCAAACTCTGTGCATTTAGTGCCATGGTTGAGATATGAGCCAGCAACCCTATTGCTACTAAGCAGAAGTGCTAACCAGCCACCGTGCTGACCATAGGGGTATCTAGAATATATAGTAGTACCATTGTTCAAGAATTAAGATATATAATTTTAAGTATATATTATAAGAAAATTGGAACTAGACATGAAAAATTATTCTTGATATAACTGTAATTTTTAGATATATATGTAGCATTAGAAAATAGTATGCATTACTCTAACATTAACTGTAACATTCATTAAACAGTGCATTTGCTTGCAGAACATGTAAAAAACACTACAAAACAAAAAAGACAATTAATAATAGAATTAGCATCAAAAGAAGCCAAACAACAAATCACACCTGACAATTGTTTCTTTTTAAACACACACGCACACTCACAGAAATTGGATACTGGCTTAATCCTGTGCTCCTATGCTCTCAAGGGACCAAGTTTAGCATTGCCTTTTATGTAAATGTGACTATGCCAATTTGACATTTACTAAAAGTAATTTTCCTTTTTGAAGTTGCTTTTTCGTTCACCATGGCAAGGTCTTAATTGTTTCAATTAGGTATAATTTTGTCTATTGCTTCACCTTATTCTTAGTAAATCAACCCCTTACTGAGAACAATGAAAAATGGGACCTGTCCATTTAACCACTTGCCTAAACTTATACCCCCTTCCTGCCCAGGCCAATTTTCAGCTTTCAGCTCTTTCGCACTTTGAATGACAATTGCGCGGTCGTGCAACACTGTACCCATATGAAATTTTATCATTTTTTTTTAGACAGATAGAGCTTTCTTTTGGCGGTATTTAATCACCTCTGGGATTTTTATTTTTTGCTAAACAAACCAAAAACAACTGAAAATTTTGAAAAAAATAGTTTTTTCTTAGTTTTTGTTTTAAAATTTTGTAAATAAGTAATTTTTCTACTTCACTGATATGCGCTTATGAGGCTGCAGTGATGGGCACTGATAGGTGGCACTGATGGGCACTGATGAGGAGGCACTGGTAGGTGGCACTGATGGGCATTGACAGGCATCACTGATGGGCACTGAAAGGCAGCACTCATAAATGTTAGGTGGCACTGTTAGGTGGCACTGATAGGCGGCACTGACGGGCACTGGTAGGCGGCACTGATGCGCACTGTTAGGTGGCACTGACTGGCACTGTTAGGTGGCACTGATAGGCAGCACTGACTGGCACTGATAGGTGGCACTGATAGGTGGCAATAATTGGCAGCACTGAAAGGTGGCACTGACTGGCATTGATAGGTGGCACTGACTGGCACTGATAGGTGACACTGAAAGGCAGCTCAGATGAGCACTGATAAGTGGCATTGATGTGCACTGGTAGGCACTGATATGTGGCATTGATGTGGCACTGATGGGCACTGGCAGGTGGCACTGATGAGCACTGACAGCTGGCATTGATGGACACTGACAGGTGGCACTGCTGGGGCTACACTGATCATCAGGGCACACTGATCATCAGTGCCCTGGTGATCAGTGTACATGTCCCCTCCGAGGAATGCCGATTACCAGCTCTCCTCTCGAGCTGTCAGCGTGACAGCTCGTGAAGAGAGAAATGCTGATAACCGGCATTTCCCTATTTACATGAGATCAGCTGTGATTGGACACAGCTGATCACATGACCGAGTCGAAATCTTCAGCTCTTTCCGTTGATTGGTGATCCACTGTGTCCGAGGGACACAGCGCACCGCCGATTGCTGCGCTGTGTGCTCCCGGAGCTGCGCATGCGCGGTTAGAATGGGAGGACGTCATATGACGTCCTTCCAGAACAAGAGAACTGCCTTGCGCCTGTCATTTCCTTATATGGCGGGCGGGTGGTGGTTAAAGTCCTCATGCACACTAGACGTTTTTACAGCTGCTGTTTTTGGCTTTCTACAGTCAGTAAACCCCCCAGCATGTTATCCTATGTGTCCATGCACACATAGACTGTAATCAACGTTTTTTTTGGTAGGGGCATTTTTTGGCTGGAAAAAAAACCCAGAACCCAGAAAGTGGGTTTCTACAGGAGTTTTTAGCTGTAAAAACATTCTAACGCTGAAAAACGCAGTAAATCACGGCAAACCAGCATTTTTTCACTTTTTTTGATGAAAAAAAAAATTTGGGAGGGCAAAAAAAACCTCTAAAAAATCCAAACATGAAAAAACGCGGCTAAACGCTAACACAAAAACACAAAAAAAAGCTGAAAAACTCAAGTTTTTAACGTAGCTTTGCACAGCTAACGTTACCAGCGTTATTAAAATGCCCAGTGTGCATGGAGCCAAAAGAGAAGTCTGGGGTTAAAAAAAAACATTTATACTAACCAAGGCTGCAGCATCGATCCAATGCTGCATCTGTTCCCTGCCAGCTCTGTACTGAGAACTTAGCAATCAAAGATTGCTCAGTTTTCCCTTCCACTCTGAGCAGAGAGCAGTGACTGTCAGTCACTGGCCCTCTTCTCTGCCCCTCCAGTGCTCACTGGAGCGCTGGGCTGTGGAAGGGGCAGAGGGGCTGGCTCAGGCTCTTAGGGGCTCACTGAGAAGCTAAGCCAGCTGCCAATCCAGGCATCTGGGTGGATCCTGACTTTAACCTTCCTAGCGGTAATCCCGAATGTGGTATTTATTGTACCAAAATCAGTAACCCGGGATTACACTATAGTGCTCCTCCTCCGATCCCTCGATCCTTACCTTGTCCTGTGATCCCATGATGTCCTCCCTCTGTGTCCTCTGGCAGATGCAGGCATCCATCTTCTGGGTTCTGTTCCCTGCGAGCGTTGGGACGCAGGGGGGGAGAACTGGCGGGAGATTCAAAAAAGTAAAAATATGACATACACACAATACATTGTAATCTGTTAGGATTACATTACTTTATCAAACCATTTCACATACATTTTGTCCCTAGTGCTTTGTCCTGTGCCCTGCCTGCACTTTTACTGTTCTTTCTGCCTGGAAAATGAGAAATGTCCATGGCATCCAAAAAGCGTCCCTTTAGGTAAAAAGTGGTGTTAGACCAGCTAGAGAACAGCGATAGTAAATTAGAACTACTTGCAGAATTGAGTGATAATGATTCATAGGGAAATTTGTCATCAGACACTGAAAACGATTCTGCGACTGAGTTCAGTGATGTGCGAACTTGGTACTCTATTTCAAGTTTCAGTGTTTTTGGTTTGATTACATTATTGAATTAAATTTATTATTATATCACTATTTTTTATAATTATTTATTATATTATAATTTATGATTTCGTGTTTCAAACTTTCATACGCGGGATGTTTACTAGACTCTTGTTTGGACAGATTTAAGTGAGTTATACCTTAGAATTACAGGCCTACAATATAAAACAACAAATTTCCATGCAAAACAATGTACCGCTTTGCAATTCAAAAATATTGATTAGTTAGACCGCCAGGGATGTTAAAGTTGGGATGTTTCCTGAGCCTTGACCGGCTGGGTGACATCAGCCTACAGTGGGCTTTAACTGTACTCCTGTGATCCATAGGAGAAGTATAGCTAAAAAAGCCATGGCTTTACTTCTCCTTTAATAATTATAGTGTGATAAGGTTTTAGAAATCACCAAGCTAAATAGAAAAAAATAACATTTCTAAATAAGAAAATACAAATCCCTCTAGAAATAAAAATTTAAACTGTTCCCCAAGGTGACAGAAACATATCCAGAAGTTGTGATTTATAAAGTCTGTTTCAGTCATATGTGAGCTCATGCAGTGATTCACAACCCAGCAGAGTGTGTAGTGATCTGAAGGGGAATTGGTTCACATGATAATGTGTTATCCCTGCTGATAAACTTCTGTATCAATCTCACGCTCACTGGTTTTCCTGTCTTTTTAAGTGCTTACTGATGCCACCTCCACAGAGTCAATACACCTCATATATTATTACTTTGATTAGGCCTGTCTTTTTCTCAAAGGAGATCCATTTAGCATTTTATTTTATATCAGTATGCACTGAACTTTTGCTATGGTACAGCATAATTTTCCAGAAAAGTGCATTATTGATTCAGTGAAAAAAAAATCCTAACTGTCCAGGTTAAGGATCAAGAGCAACCTCAGGAGGGACTTGAAAAAAAAAAAACCATGTTTACAGAAATGCTTACAGTATTACCTTTGATGACATCCTATTGTAGATTAGTGCAGGTTGTTAGGTAAATTTAGTCGGCTCCTCTGTAATCAGTGCAGCAAGGGTTGATTGTTCATGCCTGCTCAGTGTCACAAAGGCCGCTGGTCTAATTGTTTCCCCCTGTATTCTAGAGTTAGAATGGGAGAAAGAAAAGAGTGAGCAGCCTGAATATTTATGGGAAGTCTAGCCATTCCCTGGCAAGGTGTGTCCAGGAGGTGGAGGGGGTGTCCATAAATAGTCTGAGGCCTGAGGCAAGGAGAGTAAGTTCCTGGGTTCAGTCCTGCTGGAGAAATCCTCTATGAGGTGATTAGATGACCCTGGTCACCTGTCAGGATTAGAGATCCTTGGGATATTTTGTGCAGCTCAGCAAGATAGAGACGGAGTCCTCAAATTGTTTGCTTCAGCTGTTTTTTTTGGGGGTATCCCATGCTCCCTTCAACCCATCCAAATTCAATGTTATAATAAAATCCTCAAAAAAGACACTACTATCCTGTTCCATTTGAGCCAGTGGAAGAACGAAGAAGATGATGTGTGTGTTTTAACTTTGGGGAAAGAATCAGTTCACCAGCGGCCACTTATGAGGTGCACTACACTATTCATCCCATATAAATAATTGTACACTGGCATTTAATATTCCAGCTTCAATGTAGTATACAGGCCAGATTGTAAATCTGGTTAGTACAAAAGGATATTTAAGTCCTAAGATAACTACATTCTGTGACTTCAAGTTACAAGGGGTTCATTAGTACCCTTGTTCTGCAGATCCCCAGTTCATTGGTACCTTCATTCAGCAGATCCCGAGCTTATTAGTTATGTCATTCAGCAGATCCCCTGCTCAGTAGTACCCCCAGCTCTGCTGATGCCAAAATCAGTAGTAACCCCCAGCTCTGCTGATCCCCTGCTCATTAGTAACACCCTGCTCTGTTGTTCCCCCACTCACTAGTAACCCCCAGCACTGCTGATCCCCTGCTCATTAGTAACACCCTGCTCTGTTGTTCCTCGACTCAGTAGTAACCCCCAGCACTGCTGATCCCCTGCTCATTAGTAACACCCTGCTCTGTTGTTCCTCCACTCAGTAGTAACCCCCAGCTCTGCTGATCCTCTGGTTTGCGGATTCTCCTCTCTCTCTGGTCCATGCTCACCTCCCGTTATATTGCTCCCACACTGCACACCACGTGTGACATTGCTAGTTTCTCCTGCTTTGGCCTTCCAGCTCTGCTGATCCACTGACACTCAGTCCTCTAGCTCCGGTCACCGCTCACCTTCCATTATAACATTCCCATGTTGCACAGCACAGTGCCATCTGCTAGTTGCTCCACTCCAGTCTGGACCCCGCTTATCTTCCTGCTGCTCCATGCTACACACCAGATGTGACATCTGCACCAGACACTCCCAGAATATATAAACATGAACCAGAAGTGACTGTTGATGATGTCTTTCTGGTTCACGTGTTGATTTACCAGTACATCCTGGGACATACCTACAAAATAAAGAGAAGCTAAAGCTGAATACAAGCCTCCCAAATGCTGCAGGTGCTGTAAGTGAGCTTTGTCATAGTCTTCTATGGAAGCTTTGAAGATGCTTTGAAGCACCAAGAAAGCGACACAGGGTATAATTGTTGGAGCAAGGCAAAGGAAACACAACATCTAAACAGGACTGTAAGCTAACCATTTTATTTAGTGACAGATGCTTTGAACGGCATTTAGCGTGCTTTAAAAAAAAGCGTGTCCGATGCTACATTTTGAAGCAAGTGTAAACGTGTCCTTAAGAAGAAAGGTTGTAATTGTTCCTGGTTTACAGTACTGAAAGTATCAACAGGAATTTATACTGGATGTTCTGTATGAATAAAAAATCCAACTTAAAAAGCATTCCTAAGTTTGTAAGTGGGGAAAAAGCAACTTAGAAAGAAAAGAGCAGTGCACTGTGTGACTGTTTATCATACAGCTGCTTTGAATCAGTGTTTGAAGCTGTTCACTGGCTTAAATAATCAATATTCAATTTCCTTAGGCAGTTTGCCAGTAGATCTATAAACAGGGAAACCCTGAAGACTAGTGTGAGAATTCTACAGAGTATAGTGTCCATGAACAAAATTCCATTGTGTTCCATTTGTGGAGGGTAGAGCTTTATGCATAATGAAGAAAGTGTCTTTGTTTTGTTTTTGCAGCATGCATACAAAATTGGTATGAAAACACTGTACTTGATCAATTGTGTGTCTTTGTAGTCACCACAAAGAAATAGAGTACAAAGACTGTCATTACACATAGGATCACTGTCACTCTTAAGCATGACTTTGAAGGCTCTATAATGTTTAGGTTACATTGTTAATTGGCAGCATATACTATACTAGTATTAAAAAAAAAACAAAAAAAACAAACTGAAATACAGTTAAAGTGGTATTAAACACAAAAAGGCATATATTGTAGCCTACCAATCATTAGATGTGTTGGCTGCAGTAATTTTCATTTTTTAATATGTTTTCACCTGGTGATCTGGCCAGTAATAGACCTCATGTATTAATGAGACACTACTCTGAATGAATAAGCACAGGGGACACCTTTGGACAGCAGCATTGTTAATTTTGGAGAGGGGAGTGTTAGATGCACTAGCAAATGTAGATTCATTAACAAATTGAAGCCAAATTCCAGCTCACACTTTATAGGCTGTTACAGCAATATTTTTTTGTCCTTTTTGGGATAAAGGTTTAACATGAATAAATAAAAGCTGATCATTGTAAGCACACCTTCCAATAATAAATGGTTTGTCTCATCCATATAACTGCTACATCTGCAGGACAGGATGTTCTTTTGAAAACAACAGACTTAATGGCCAGATCAACAGGTGAAAGTAAAAGAAAGAAAGTCCAAAAAAGGAAACAAATTCAGCAACTACATCTAAGCAGGGGCGGCTCCAGATGATTTTTTTTGGGGGGTGCTGTGTGGGTGCTGGGAGAATAAGTGTGGTAGCTAATGCAACACGTGCAGTGCACATCGCTCTTGTGGGTGTAGCCAAAGGTAAGTGTGGCTCAAAAATGTGGGTTTCTTCACAGTCTATCATCTTTATACAGACAAAATAAGGCCTTGGGGCACACAGAATTGATTGTTGGAGCAAAACAAGACCAAATGGGACCAGCAATGATAACCCCCAGCAAGTGTCAGAGTCAGCAATAACCCCCAGCAAGTATAAGGGTCAGCAATGATAATCCCCAGTACATGTCAGAGCCTGTCATAACACCCAGTGTAATAACTAACCCCTGTCACAGAACAAAAATAAACCCCCAGAACATCACAATAATGAACCGCAAGCATGACACAATAGTGAACCACAAGCATGAAACAATAGTAAACCAGTATTGTACATTAATTAGCTCCTTAACATTACACAACAATTAAATCCCTGCATGGCACAATAATGAACCGCAGCACAGTAATAAACCCCCGGGAATGTGCATTATTTACTATTAGAACTACACAATATTTAACCTCCAACATCGTATAATAATTACCCAGGATTATAGCAGTCAGTGTGCCCCGTTCATTGTGAAACATACAGCAAAGAATATAGAGTGAACAGGTCAGCACTATGTAGTGTATGTGTGGGGGCAGACCGGGACTAGGACAAAAAGATAGGCTCAGGCATTTTAGACTGAGAAGCCCATTTTTGTTTTTAAACCAAAGTAGAATTAATAAGGCAAGGGATCAGGAAATCTTCTGTTGTATATAAGAAGCCAAGGGATCTAGTAAATATCTTGTATATAACTAGGGGATCATGTGATTATCATTTCTATATAAGAAGCCAAGGGATCTACCAGGGGCAGACTGACATCCCATGGGGCCCCTGGGCAATAGGAGATCATGTGGCCCTCTGTGCCCCTGCTGATACTCAAGCCACACCCACACAAAGCCCTACCTACATATTGCAGCTAAGCTGCATAGAGGGGGCATTTAAATATCAACTTCAGCATAGCCTGCTGGAAGTTCCTGGCTTCTTTTCATAAAAGTTGCTGGGCACTTACAGGTTTAAAGATGACCACAGTGCAGCAACCATTTTTATGATGCAACCAGGGGTATTTTGTGAAAGCAGTGGATCTGTGTGCAAGATCATAAGTTGGGCTCTAATGTTAGAGCAAAAAAATATTGGGTGCGTTTTTTTGGGGCTGTAGGTAGCCCCTACTGGTTACATAGTATAGTAAAGATGCCGGATAATTGAGGGGTTGTCTTGTGCAGGCATTTGGCTCCAACTCAGCTCCTTCCTGACAGGGTTTACAACCCCCCCCCAACTTTTTTTACACTGAGAAAACATGCACATTCTACTGACAGAATGCTTGTTTTACTGAGAACCTGAAATAAGACAGATACTCCTATTATTATTATTATTATACAGGATTTATATAGCGCCAACAGTTTACAACATGAGGGCAGACAGTGTAATTACAATAAAATATAATACAATAGGAATCAGCTTGTTAGAACTTACAATCTCAGAGTGAGGGTCAAAAGATGCAAAAGGTCATAACTGTGGGGTATGAGCTGATGGAAAAAGTGGAAATACAGTTTCTAGAAGCCAGTGGAGGTATTGGCAGAAAGAAGTAGCAGACACTGAAAAGTTGGTAAGGTGAATGAGTCTGGCAACTGCATTCATTATGAACTGAGGATGGGATAGCCTATGTAAAGGTAAGCCAATGATGAGGGAGTTACAGTAGTCAATGACCGGGGAGTGGACTAGGAGATTGGTGGTGTCATTGGTTGGGAAGCAGCATATTTTAGAGATGATGTTGAGGTGGCAGGCTTTGGACATTGATTGGATGTGGTGCCAAAAGGAGAGTCAGGAGAAGAGCATGTCGGGAAGAAGAAAATTTTGAGGAAGCAGTGTGTCATATGTCTGTTAGTAAATTATGGATACATGTGGAGACTGATGGAGTGATCTAAAAGGTTGAGAGATTGATTTAGGTGTCATCAGCATAGTAATGGTATTAATATATATATATATATATATATTTATATATATATATATATACACTGCTCCAAAAAATTAAAGGAACACTTTTTAAGCAGAGAATAGCATCAAGTCAGTTAAACTCCTGTGATATTGATCTGGTCAGTTAAGTAGCAGAGGGGGTTGTTAATCAGTTTCAGCTGCTTTGGTGTTAATGAAATTAACAACAGGTGCACTAGATGGGCAACAATGAGGCGACCCCCAAAACAGGAATGATTTTACAGGTGGAGGCCACTGACATTTTTTCCCTACTTATCTTTTCTGACTGTTTCTCACTAGTTTTGCATTTGGCTAGGGTTAGTGTCACTACTGATAGGATGAGGAGATACCTGGACCCTACAGAGGTTGCACAGGCAGTCCAACTCCTCCAGGTTGGCACATCAATACGACAGAAGGTGTTCTGTGTCTCCCAGCACAGTCTCAAGAGCATGGAGGAAATTCCAGGAGACAGGCAGTTACTCTAGGAAAGCTGGACAGGGCTGTCCACCCATCAGCAGGACCGGTATACAAAATTACCTCCAGCAGGCCACTGGTGTGAATGTCTCTGATCAAACAATCAGAAACAGACTTCATGAGGGTGGCCTGAGGGCCCGACATCCTGTGTGCTCACTGCCCGGCACCACAGAGATTGATTGCCATTTGCCATTGAACACCAGAATTGGCAGGCCCACCACTGGGGCCCTGTGCTTTTCACAGATGAGAGCAGGTTCACCCTGAGCACATGTGACAGATGTGAAAGGGTCTGGAGAAGCCGTGAAGAAAATTATGCTGCCTGTAACATCATTCAGCATGACCGTTTTGGTGGTGGGTCAGTGATGGTCTGGGGAGGCATATCCATTGTAGAATGTCACACAGACCTCTACAGGCTAGAAAATGGCACCCTGACTGCCATTAGGTATCGGGATGAAATCCTTAGAGCCATTGTCAGATCCTACACTGGTGCAGTGGGTCCTTGGTTGCTCCTGGTGCACGACAATGCCCAGCCTTATGTGGCAAGAGTATTCAGGCAGTTCCTGGAGGAGGAAGGAATTAATACCATTTAATGGCTCCCACTCTTGCCTGACCTAAATCCAATAGAACAACTCTGGGATATCATGTTTCGGTCCATCAGATGCTGCCGGGTTGCACCTCAGACTGTCCAGGAGCTCAGTGATGCCCTGGTCCAGATCTGGGAGGAAATACCCCAGGACACTATCCGTCCTCTCATTAGGAGCATGTCCTGACATTGTCAGGCATGCATACATGGGGGCTATACAAATTACTCAGTACCATTTTGAGTAGCTGCAATGAAATTTCAGCTACATGGACTAGCCTGCTGCATCGTTTTTTCATTTTAATTTTCAGGGTGTCTTTGAATTCCGCCCTCTGTAATTTGATATTCTTAATTTTCCATCAAACGGCAGGGCATCCTTACGTTCCTAACACATTACCCAGTCCATATCAGTATAGATATCCAGCATGATATTTTTCCCCATTGAGATCTGATGTGTTTTCAAAGTGTTCCTTTAATTTTTTTGAGCAGTATATATATATATATATTATTAAAAATTAAGCCATTATTAAAAACTAAGAAGGGAAGAAGGGGGAAGGGGAATGAGGTAGGAGTGGGAGGAGAAATAGGAATAGGAGGGAGAGAGATGGGGAGATGGGAAAATAGGATAGAGATGAAGGAAGGGGAGGGAAGGAGGGGAAAAAGAGGAGGGGGGGAGAGAGTGAGAGAGAGGGAGGAAGAGAGAGAGGGACAGAGGGAGAGAGAGAGAAAGGTAGCGAGGGAGAGGGTGAGAGAGGGACAGAGAGCAAGAGGGAGAGAGAGAGGGGGTAAAGGAAAGAGAGTGTGTGAGAGAATGGGAGGGTGAGAGAAGGGGCGTAAGAGAGAAATAGCAAATGGGGTGGGGGTGTGAGGGAGAGAAAGGGTGAGAGAGGGAGGGGGGGTTGAGAGGAAGGGGGTAAGAGATTAGGCAGGGTAAGAGAAAGGGCGGGTAAGGGACAGGGGCAGATACTACAGGGGGCACACTGACCACCACTATACAGGGGGCACACTGACAAAGTATTATTGTACTCAGTCCTGACCCCTACTCAGGCCCATACTGGCCATAAGACACACCAGGCATTTGCCCAGTGGGCCGGGGCCTCCGGGCCACATGTCCCAATAAAATCCGATTGTATGTAGATCTGAAACCATAGCATTACATTTCTCTCTTCCCCCACCATCTTCCAACTCCAGGGGGCGGGGCTCTGCTGAGCAAGCTCCAATCAGTGCCAGCTCCATTTAGGGGGCCCCATGAGAGGCTCCAGGGAGGACAGGGCAGGATGGATGGAGAGGGTCTAGGTCTGGTCCTAAGAGAAGAGGGAGGGACCGAGGGAGCCCCGAAAGAAGGAGGACACTTCCCGGACTAGTAAGTGAACTCTGGCTGTAACAGGGTGAGAGAGGGGTGGTAAGAGAAAGAGGGGGAGGTGAAAGAGAGAGATGAGAGATAGAGGGGATGAGAGAGAGAAGGAGGTGAGGGAGAGAGGGGGAGAGAGAGAGAAGGAGATGAGGGAGAGAGGGGTGAGAGAGAGAGAAGGGGGTGAGAAAGAGGGGGTGAGAGAGAGAGGTGTAAGAGGGAGAGAGAGGGAGGAGATGGTAGAGGGGAGAGAGAGAGGGGCAGAAAGAGAGAGTACTTAGCGCAGGAGTTCCCCCTTAGAGTGCTCAGTGTAGGACAGTGCCCCCTCAAAGTTCCCAGAGCAGGTAAGTGACCCCTTAGGGTGTCCAGAGCAAGAGTTCCCCCTTGGAGTACCCAGAGGAAGAGTTCCCACTTAGACTGCCCAGATCAGGAGAGTAACCCCTCGGAGTTCCCAGAGCAGGTGAATGACCCCCTAGAGTGTCCAGAGCAGGAGTTCCTCTTAGAGTGCCCAGAGCAGGAGAGTGACCCCCTAGAGTGCCCAGAGCAGCAGTTTCTCTTAGAGTGCCCAGAGCAAGAGAGTGCCCAGAGCAGGAGTCCCTCCTTAAAATATTCAGAGCAGGACAGTGACCCCTCAGTGTGCAGAGCAGGAGAGTGACTCCTCACATTGCCCAGAGCAGACGAATGACCCTCCAGAGTGCCAAGAGCAGGAGAGTGACCCTTTAGAGTACCCAGATTAGGAGCCCACCCTTAGAGTGCCCAGAGCTGGAGTTTCCTTTTAGAGTGCCCAGAGCAGGACAGTGTCCCCTCAGAGTGCCCAGAGCAGGAGTTCTCCCCTAGAGTAATGTAAGTGACCCCCTTACAGTCTAATGGTGCAGTCTAATAGGAACATCTGATCATCATCTGGGCACTGAAATCAAGCACTCCCGATCTAAGCACTGTAATGATTGGAGACAGTGCAGGTGCCCAAGCCCAAACAGAGTACCCAGATGATCACAGAAGGATTCCTCTTAAAGTCACGTGCCGCCACTCCAGATCGGGCTCCCCTCCATTTTTCTGGCTCAGCAGCTCCATTGGAAAAGAAAAAAATGACAGAAAACATATAATAAATAGCTTAAAACATAACTTTAGCCAAAATGTTATCTTTTCTTTTTTTTTTTTTTTTACGTTCAGCTTTAAAATAGGGAATCTCCCAGCAGACAGCTAAATAGGCCAAGGATAGAATCATGTGTGGGAAGCTGTCACATACATACATGACACCTTCCCAGCAAGGACATGCCCCGCTTTGATTATTAGCTTACCTCGGTACTCTAAGTCTGTTATTCTTAAAGCGATACTAAAGGCTTAACTTTTTTTTTCTAAAAATAACAAACATGTCTACACTTACCTGCTGTGTGCAGTGGTTTTTCACAGAGCAGCCCGCATCTTCCTGTTCTGGGGTCCTCCGCAGACTCACTGGCTGTGATTGATCTCATCCAATGAGTAGAAGGAGTCCCAGATTAGCCGAGACTCCAGTGCACATCGCTGGATCGAGAGGGGGGCTTAAGTGATTATCAGGAGAGCCTGGGGGGGATGCTGCACAGAGCAGGGTTTTTTTACCTTCATGCATAGGATACATGAAGGTAAAAAACCTTGAGCCTTTACAACCACTTCAGTTAAAACCATTTTCTTAACCACTTGCCTACCGCAGATAGCCGAATGATGGCTTCACCGTGGCTGGCCAGTTCTGGGAGGACGTCATATGACGTCCTCCCAGAACGCGCCCTCCCACAAGCCCCAGCGATCTCCGTGATTGCTGTGTCCTACAGACGCAGCTGATCATGTGATGTGGTAAAAGGCCAATCACAGCGGCCGGTTATCGCCTGCACTTTCCTCACGCTGTGCTGCAGATAACCGGCAACTGTAAAAGGATGGATCGGCACCGATCATCAGGGCACTGATGATCAGTGCCCTGATGACCAGTGCCCAGCAGTACCACCCATCAGTGCCGCCCAGCAGTGCCGCCCACAAGTGCACAGCAGTGCCACCCACCTGTGCCCATCAGTGCCCAACAGTGCCAGCCACCTGTGCCCAGCAGTGCCACCCAGCAGTGCCACCTATCAGTACCCATCATTGTTGCATATCAGTGCTGCCTATCAGTGCCCATCAGTGCTGCCTATCCATGCCACCTCATCAGTGCCTCCTATCAGTGCCCATCAGTGCCGCCTATCAGTGCTCATCAGTGCTGCCTATCAGTGCAGTCTCATCTGTGCACATCAGTGAAGGAGAAAGCGTACCTGTTTGCAAAATGTTATAATAGAAACAAAGAAAAACTTTTTTTTTTTGCAAAATTTTTGTTCTTTTTTTTGGTTATAGCGCATTGAGTAAATATCATCAAAAGAAATCTCTATTTGTGTGAAAAAAAATTATAAAAATTCCATATGGGTACAGTGTTGCATGACCACTCAATTGTCATTCAAAGTGCGACAGCGCTGGAAGCTGAAAATTGGCCTGGGCAGGAAGGGGGTATAAGTGCCTGGTAGGCTAGTGCTTAATCTGCTATAGCGACAGGTTCTTAAAGTAGCAGTAGTTAGACCCACCTGGTCTTCCCTCCTGTGTCGATAATGTTACCAGCAGCAGAGCAAATGCTTGCCTGGATTAGGAGCAGCTAGTTCTTAACTAAACTACACTCAGGAAATCATTCTTACAGCTTTATTTAGATCTCATGACTGTGTTCTACAGCTGGAAGGCATTCTTTTCACAGAAAGACCATACTAAACCTTGACTTCTGTTGGCAAGTAGCTTCCCATGTTTACCAATTTACTACAGTAAACATACTACAAGATGTTAGCTGTAGAACACATGATGCAGCTCATCTAATGAATGACAATGCCAAGTGTTAATTAGAAAGAGAAGAATGAAGTGGAAAAACTACACAGGACATCTGTTGTAGAGGAATATTGTGATTGCTGCTTAACCAAATAGTAATGTCACAGCTCTACTGCGCTTCAAGCATCTGCAAAGGAAAATGGTCTGTTTTATGTTGAAAACAAACTTGAACTTTACATTTTAATGTCAAGTATCCTTGACGCTGTTCATGTGGCTTTGGGGTTGATTTACTAAAACTGGAGCGTACAAAATCTGGTGCAGCTGTGCATGGTAGCCAATCAGCTTCTAACTTCAGCTTGTTCAATTAAGCTTTGACAATAAAACCTGGAAGCTGATTGGTTTTTATGCAGAGCTGCTCCAGATTTTGCACTTTTCAGTTTTAGTAAATCAACCCCTTTATGTCTAAACAGACTTCAATAAACCAACAATAACTGCCTTTCCCTGAAAACTAACAAACTAACATTGACATTCAATTAAAGACTGTTTGAGAATATGTTTAATTTGTTTATCAGAAATTAGGACATCTGTAATCTATAACTGCACACTGCAACAAACAAAATAGGCAGGGTAAAACCAGAAGAATAATGTACCTACCTCTTCTTAGAAGATAAACCTTAACACCTGGTTCACATCTGTGCTGTCATGTGGGCCACGATAGCCCATAATTTGAATGGACTCCCATGCCCCGGGACACACAGGGAAAAAGTCCCTGCACTACTTCTGAAATCGCAGCCTGCACGGGATCCGAGGTTCCCAGTATGGTTGCTATTTCCAATGCGGGCGGTGTGCCATTAGATTTAATAGCACCCGCACGTGAGTCCCGCTTTCCTCTGTGTGGGTGGTGCTGCTGCAGGCATGTGTGCGGGTCCCGCAGTGGCACCACCCTCACAAATATGAACCGAGGGTAATGGGATGCTAGTAAAAAATTGTGTCTGAAAACCACTGAAAATTCTTTTGTAGGTGTTAAAATGAAAAAAAAATGGACAGCACAGACAGTTACTTTCAAATGCTTTTATACATAAGGTGCATACGTTCTCTGATTAAGAAAGAGTAGACTAAAGGCTGGATTCTTGTAAAGGTAAATACAATGTGTACAGCAGGGGTAGGCAACCTTTGAGAGGTGGAGATCTACCTGAGCATCATGGAAGAGATCAAAGATCACTGGGGTGCAGCGCCCTTTTTTTATTTTTTAAGAAATTAACTCTCAAGGCCGCAATAATCTGGAGCGGTGATGTCACCCATTGGTTCCAGTCCCAGCTGGCATTGGCACTCCCTCCTCTCCCCTACATATGCAGCTGGCTCACACAGGTGAGATAACATGACCAGATTGGAGTGGCCTGAAAATAGATTAGTCAACATAGATGTTAGGAGAGAGGAGGGACATTTTAAGGCTAGTTAGGTGGTTTAAGCTGAAATTCTATTTTAACCACTTTAAGACCAGCTAACATACAGTCACATTCACAGTTTAAAGTGGTATACCGGGATGATGCCTGCAGCTACAGCATCATCTCAGTATTGATTTCTCAGGCAGGTGATAGTGAATTTTGTAAAAGCAATCCTAGAGACTAATTAGCTGCTGAATTGCTTTTACAGGTGGCAAAAGGGAGTCCCCCCTCCCACCGCCCTCCTGTGGCTCACATGTGTGTCAAACTAGGGCAGTTAATTAACCCCTTTGTCCTGCATTCATGGCACCAGGGTCAATGTTAATTACCTCTTTATGCTGAATTACTGGCCACTGGTAGTGTTTAATAACCCCTTTATTCTGCAGCATCAATGGGTTAAATAACACTGACACAGGTGTCACTAATGCAGCACAGAGGGGTTTATTAACTGCCACTGGTCAATGATGCACCAGTGACCAGAGACAGCACATGAACTCCTTCATGCTGCACATTGATAATGTCATTATGACCCCCCCCCCCATTATCACTATAACAAACTGTACACTTGTAATTCCCTTTCCCTCATGGTGCAGGCGCCGCTATTTCTTCCTCTCCTACCTCCCAGCCTCTGAATGACAGCAAGTCAGGGGCCGGTACTAAAAACCATCTGTCGGGTTGAGATCACTCTGTCTGACAGAATGGGGTTTATTTACTAATGCTGGAGAGTCCAAAATCAGACTCCCTTCTGCATAGAAACCAATCAGCTTCCAGGTTTCATTGCCAAAGCTTCATTGAACAAGCTGAGGTTAGAAGCTGATTGGTTTCTATGCAGAAGGGAGTCTGATTTTGGACTCTCCAGCTTTAGTAAATAAACACCAATGTGTCTCTTCTACACTAGTGCTGAGTGCAGGAGTGCGCTCGGCACTCTACTTCAGCTGCATGTGTGAACTGATCTTGGCAGTGGCTTGCCTCTGTGTTTGTAGATTAGCGCTCTGATTTGACAGGGGCAGGCTGGGTGAGGAGCTGGCGGTATGTCGGGTCACGATCTATCTGTCAGATGGCCGCGATCGACAGGTAGATTGCGATTGATGGGTTGCAGTATTCATTAAAGTACAAGGCTACGAAATAAATATTTAGGCATTTTCATTACTATCACCTTGTTCAGTGTCAAAACAAGGGGAGATGCCTGTATTTCAATATTTGACATTAGTATTGCTAATATCCAATAATTGACAATTCCTCTGGCATACAGTCGCTATCAATGCCACTAACGGCATACCACTAAGCACAACTGTTAGCAATACTCTTTCTTGGCCAGAGTAAAGTCACTGATCCCAAGTACTGATCAGGACTTTTCTTTTATGTGTTAACTGTAAGCCAGATATCATTAAAGAAAGTCAATGGATACTATTTTATGGATGGTGTTATTATCCTTTACAACTTAAAGAGGAACTAGATTGATTTGAGGTCAGTTTTATTTTAGCTGTATTTACTGTATTTGTAAGTTTAAAGGATGAGTTCCTCTTTGGGACCATGTTCCACTTTCCACCCATTTCCTTTCCACGTTCCATTTTTAGGGTGGAACATGTAACATGCTCCCACTCCTGTAGCCACAGCCTGATCTGGTGCCTCCCTGTTACAGGAGTTGGGGATTTTCTCCCCGTTAGCTGTCACTATTTGTTTATTTGTTTTTAAAAATGTCCACATCATTCATTTAGAGAGTGTTAGTGGGAAAACTACAAGTATGCACAGCCTTTGCAGCTGTCAGCTTGCAGTTCTCAATGAACTACCAGGGCACTGTTGAGTGCTCTGGTAGTCCATTGATTATCCTGTCATTGTGTAACTGCCTACCCGTACAATGTACAGGCTGACAGCTTACAGACTCTGCAGGAACCATGCATTACACCTGTGATCTGCTGATCATAGGTGCAATGTTTTGCAGGCTCCTAATGAAAAAAAAAATGAATGCATATTTTTTTACCTGCAAAAAGATGTGAATTTATTTTTTTTTTCTGAAAAGGTTAACTTATCCTTTAAAGGTTTTCATGCTGTTGTTTCAGTTAGCTTTTTTTTTTTATCTACACACAGTAAAATCTTTATTTTACAAATAAACATTTTACACTCGACCAGGGGTAGGCAACCTGTGACTCTCTAGCTGTTGTGCATCTACATTTCCCATGAGCCATTGCAACATTACAAAACTGACAGTTACAGCTATGACTTGAAGAGGCATGATGGAACTTGTAGTCCTGCAACAGCTGGAGAGCCACAGGTTGCCTACCCCTGCACTAGATAAAGAGCACATAGAGCACTACGGGTTAGTTCAAGAGATGTCACGGCCTAATTAGGCCTAATATACCTGATTTAAAGTACAGACTGGTCTCTACGATGAGGGATGATCCCATGAGCTGTGTAACAATAGATTTCTTACTCTGCAGTAGAAAGTCTTTAAAATGTAAAAAACAGAGCCTAAAGCCCAGCCTGATGGATCTAAAGAAAAATATTACTTATGCTAAATACATTCTATATACACATGTATATACAGTACTGTATATATAAAGTAACTACACATAAAAGAGGAGTAAAAAGCACAACACATGAGTAAATCATAATGGCTGCAGCAGAGATTAGTCCAATAATCCCACAAACCATTTAAGCGAAATGAAGAAACTAATAAGAGAAACTAATCCATTACATTAACATATCATATTGCCAACAGTTTTAAGCCAGCAAATAGTTATTCAAACAAAAAGATGTGTACAAATACATAGTATTCACGGTGAACCAAACTGGTAAGATTTCAAATGCATTAAACCTACCTATACCAGTTTATTTCCATATGAAATATATACAACAATGGCTATAAGAACTGTACAGGAATTTTCTCCCATCCAAAATTAATGTAATTTCCTAAAAAGAATATTAAGAAAATAATAAATATGTACATAATACATATATTCACATGTATATTCAAGCTAGAACATATATTGGAAAATTAAAAACATTAAATAATAAATTGTGACATCAAATAAGAAAATAATAATAAAAAAAGAAGATAAACATATAAAATGTACACATTTAAAAAAATAATAAAATTAAATAATAAAGCTGTTTATTTTTGGTTATTTCGTTAATTTCATTTTTAATTAACTTTAACTTTTAAATTTGTATTCTCTTCATCTTAATTATTATAATAAAATAATTATTTTTTATTTGATGTCACTGTTTTATTATTTATTATTATTATTTTGTTAGTAGTAACAGTAGTAGTAGTTGGATATACAGTGCATGTGAATACATGTGTTATGTACAGTATACTGTATATTTATCATTTTGTTCATATTGACCTACTCATTTTGAATGGAAGATTATTCCTCTACTGTTCTCATCACCATTTTTGTATATATATGATATATTACTAAGGCATTAAATGTAATAAAATTGTATATGTAGAGTTAATAGATTTGAAATCTTTCTCTTCCTTGATAGCACTGGCTCTTTAGCAAACCATTGATACTATGCAGTTGCTTTTTTAGAACTGGTGCACTCAGAATCTAGTGCAGCTGTCCATACTAGCCAGTCAGCTTCTAACTTCAGCTTGTTCAATTAAGTTTTGGCAATAAAACCTGGAAGCTGATTGGTCTCTACACAGATTTGAAACAGATTTTGCACTCTCCCGTTTTAGTAACTCTCCCACAATGTACTTGTATGTGATTGTTTGCCTTGATGAAAAGCTTTCATGTTATAATGTAACAAATGTATTTTTCTTAATAAAAATGAAGTTTGTGCCACAATCCTTTTAGCCCTAGTTCACACCAGTGAGGTTTTGAAGTCGCAGACTATTCAGTGCAACTTCATTGTGGCTTTCTGACACTCTCTGTGACTTCATTTAACAGATGGCAAGTCACAATGAAGTTGCACAAAAATAATGCAGGAACGTTTTTCAAAGTCGCTGTAACTTGATTCACACCGATTTGAACTGTTCTATTGCCAATAATGGGGTGTGACATGTCATGCAACTTTGAACTCTCAAGTCACATGACAAGTCGCACTGGTGTGAACCAGGGCTTAATCTTATGCCAAATATTTGACACTTACCATAAAGGCATCACGTTTTTTTCTTCTCTCCCTGCTTCTCAGGGTCCTTTGGGTGTTTTTAAAGCTTGTCGTGTTTGCTTGCCTTTGGAGCACCTAATAAACCATCATTTCTACATCAGGAACACCTCCGGTAAAAAGAATAACACAGTACATGATCTGCTCTGATAAGGTTTTGCAGTCTGGGAAGGGGATGTCTTGCTGTCTCTATTAACCAATTAGCTAATGTAGGCATTACAATTTCAAATTATTAAAAAATAATACATTTCAAAACCTTGTTGTTACTTAGTAATGGAAATATTTTTTTAAAGACATGTAGATAACTGCACTCTTGTACTAAAAGGGTAAGAATTGTTACACATTTTTTTTTCTTTTTACCAACACAGTGATGCAATCACATTTTCTGACTACAAGTTTGTATTTTGGATGTATTTTTGTTTTGCTCTAGACAGGAAACCTGTAGTATGGAAGTATGGAGGCTGACATTACTGTATTCTCAACATAGTTGATTCCTAGTAGTCATGATCATCCAATGCTTTTAGCATTTTCTAAGTCACTGATTCATATCACTATGCAGATTATGATTTATTCCTTCATTCTTTCCTCATGTGCATGATTGTTCAGCATCAATGTCTCTAAGAAATGAAAACAGGAACAGCCAGGCAATTAGTATTTACAGAAGGGGTCAGCAATGGCAGCCTCCACAGATTAGATGCTACAGTACAGTTCATTTCCATAGCCTGCTTTTTCATCAACAAGACATTTTCCCCAATACCATACCTTTAGTTGTGTGAGGAGTGAATACAGACTAATCTAGTATCTGCTATTAAAAAAGCCAAACCATAAAAGCTTTCTACCCCCTACTGCCATGTAAGACACATCTCATATATTAAACTGCAGGATGACTACAGCATAGTTTTATAAATGATGTTGACAAAAAAATCTTGCAGTTATGAGGGCACAGTGCACGATGTTTGCTTACTGCAACCAAGTAAATGGATTTCTCTATTGTTCTTCAGAATGTAGTGTAAATTGAAATTATGTGGCATAGTTGATCTAATAGTTTTGTCTATATTAGTATCATACAATCTTGCAGGTTCAAAAAGGGTTTTGTACCGCCATAAAATCAATTTCTTATCGTTTATTACCACACAGAAGATTCAGAAACAATTGGGTTTTACTTCCATCTGCATTAGGATTTGGTCAGGGGAAATAAAAACAACAATGACTGGGGGCATGTCCTTAATTCGGTACAAAACACTTGCTTTAATATGGAGCTCCAGCTCACAGAGGCTATTAAACCACATTTTCAGAGGCTTTTCACTCCACAAGGATGGGGAACATAGGCAGAACTAGCCTCTTGCCCTCCTTGAGATATGGAAGATACAGGAACCCAGCTGAACCACAACATACTGAAACAACATGAAAACAACCATGCACCCTCCCAGGCCAGTACAAGCACTGTGCTCTCCTAGTAGTTCTGAACATGATCTGCAGACCTTGCATACTTGGGGGGACTATTGTCTTCATTCCAACCAGCTGTAGAGCCTAGCAGACCTCCACTCCATAACCTTTGACATCAAGAACACTTTATTAGCAGCTATCTTCAACCTTCACAATGTCTTCCAAGCTACAGCCACAAGGCTGGCAGATGTGGAAAAGATGGTAAGTCACTATGTTGCAACCACCACAGGATGTTACAGTATCTGCTATGAATACCTGTTAAACACCTGAGCTCAGTGACCACAATTAATAACTAAATACCTAAAAAAAGTTAGCTGCTCTGTGTAACACTATGTGTGTTTACATAAAATTTCACCCTCAATCACAACATTTTAAACCAACAACCAACAATTGAGCAAAATGCTAAATTAATAAATTAATAATATATAATATCCCATGTAGTGCAACTTAAAAAAAGCGTCCATTAATTAATAATATCCTTCAAGTGCTGCTTGCAGCTATCCTTTATCTTGTGCAATACAGTTCAAAAAGTGCTCCGTGTAGACTGTACAAACCAAATGGTAAACCCCTTGGAGGAAAGCACTGATTGACCTACTCTAGCATGGGGTCAGTTCTGTGTGGTGCACTTTTTGAACTGTATTTCACAAGATAAAGGATAGCTGCTAGCAGCGCTTGAGTGATGGTTTTTGCTGCCTGGTGAGTTTCCCCCTCAGAGACGAGATCTTTTGGAGGCAAGGGAATCACCTATAATGGTGCTCAGGTAAAACTCTTCCAAGATCTCTCTATCATGACACTGCAACATAGCCCAGCACTACAACACTTGTTTGCAATCTAGGGGTATACAATATTGTTTTAGATTACCCTTTTGTCTGACGGTCTCAGCTCGGGGAAGCACTGCTCATCTAAGTGTCCTATTTGCGGAAAAGCCTTGGATGATGTTAACACATGACAATGTGGTATCTGAGTGGATGGCTGAAATACCAGCAGAGTCTATAGCTATGCTGCTTTTGTAGAGGTACTTTAGTATATGATTGAAAGTGAGTTTTATTCTAAAGTGGGTTTGAAATAAAAGTTTTTTTGTATGGTAAAGCACTATGAATATTTATTTTTTCTATGATACTATGCTGTGGAGGAGTGGAGGATAAAATACATTACCTGTTGAGGGGCAGAGTGTACCATTTAAAGGGATCACATGCGATTCTTTGACCTGTAAAGGATAAAAGCCACTGGAGGACATTCTATGGGGTCATAAGTTTAAGGTGAGACCACAACTGGTGTTGGTGATTCACAAGGGGAGGAAAAGTGAATTGAACACATAAAAGCATGAATGCATATTAAGCAATTTACTAAAGAAGACACATGGGAGGCTTGTTTACATGGACAATTTTATTAATGTAAAAAAAGTATTTATGAGTTTGGCAAATAATTGATTTGTGGATAAGTAGCACCACACCATTTTATTTATATTGAGTGTTGTATACACAGTTGAGATGGTCATAGGGTGTGGGCAGCTGTGGAGAGTGGTTTATGTTATTTTGATAGATTAGCAGTGCAAAGGGTTTTTTTTATTGGTTTATCACTGCTCATCTGGAGTTATGGAGGATTTTCAACCCTTCTGTGACAGTTTAGATTTGCCATTATGAAGCTCATGTTATGCTCATGATATGGCTTAATTCAGCTCACTGAGCCCTGGTTGGATGTTTCTAGTGTTGATCCACAAAGACTGAAATGGCAAAGATCCCATCGCCACAGATCGGTAACTGCTTCTTCTCCCTTTCACAGATCCTCAGCAATGGGAAGCCTGAATGCTTCACCTGTACAACGCCAAGGATAGCCTAGATATCTGAGCGGAGCTCTGGAGACCATCTGATTGCTCCAGATTAGTTGCTTATTTGCTTTTTTGCATTGAGCAGTTTGCTTTTCCTGTTTCAAGATGTTATTACCCTTCCCTATGCTGCTCTGCCGTTTAGTTTGTGGACACACTGCTAATTTATTAAGCCACAGATGTATCTTCATCTGCTTTTCTATAAGATTACATTTGTTCATGATCTCAGCAGCTTGCCATTTTGATGTCTTCACCTTTCTGCTACTCAGTTATCATTAAGATCTGTGGTTACTCTACTGCTTCATTTATTTTTTGAGCATATAATACTGACAGTGTGCCCACACTGGCAGACAAAAGTCAGGTCTTCCTTAACAAGATGTCCATGTTGACTGATTTGATATCAGCCCATATAGGCATTTCTATGGTTTGTTTAGACTAAATGCATGCAGCAAGAGCCAGCGATCTTTATTTCATTGCACCCAGTCCTGCTGTTGCTCAGTTCACATCCCTTTTGATACTTCCTGTCCTGGATGCAGAAGAGAGGTGTATCTGAGGTAGTCTTTCACCTATATTTTTGTGATGATTATTCTATAGGCTGTGCCTTGGCTGCATGTGTTCTCTGGTTTAATTTTTTTTAATTTGCAATACATGTATACCTCCATTTTTTTAAAATCTTTGATAGCTTTGTTTACTCAATTTTCCCTGTCAGAAAGGGGATAATATTCATGGCACAATCCAGTAAGTCATAGGCTTAACTTCTAGAGTTATTCATCATTTTTGCCTACTTATTTGTTGCTTCTTGGTTACCGCCTGGCTTATTGTAGCACCTAGCTATCTCTCTTTCCTGAGCAGTCTGGTTGTGCTTTCGAGGATATTAACTATACTCATGGCCCCATTCAGAACAGGTCTCTCCTCTGTTGCAGATATATTCAGAGGTGCGGATCTTCCCTCTCTCATGCAACTAATTGATCTCCTATTCCCATGCAGACCATCTGTGTATTAGAGCTCTGTGATACTCAACGTGCCTGCTCAGCAACATAAAAGGAAAGGGGAGCTTATATTATGTAATTTTCACATAACCCTGTGATGCATGATGGTTCCTAAAGAAGCTTCTAAGAGTTTATAATGTTGACTCCTATACAGTCAGGTCCATAAATATTGGGACATCGACACAATTCTAACATTTTTGGCTCTATACACCACCACAATGGATTTGAAATGAAACGAACAAGATGTGCTTTAACTGCAGACTGTCAGCTTTAATTTGAGGGTATTTACAAAAGCAGGTGAACGGTGTAGGAATTACAACAGTTTGCATATGCGCCTCCCACTTGTTAAGGGACCACAAGTAATGGGACAATTGGCTTCTCAGCTGTTCCATGGCCAGGTGTGTGTTATTCCCTCATTATCCCAATTACAATGAGCAGATAAAAGGTCCAGAGTTCATTTCAAGTGTGCTATTTGCATTTGGAATTTGTTGCTGTCAACTCTCAAGATGAGATCCAAAGAGCTGTCACTATCAGTGAAGCAAGCCATCATTAGGCTGCAAAAACAAAACAAACCCATCAGAGAGATAGCAAAAACATTAGGCGTGGCCAAAACAACTGTTTGGAACATTCTTAAAAAGAAAGAACGCATCGGTGAGCTCAGCAACACCAAAAGACCCAGAAGACCATGGTCATGTATGGCTGCCAGAGTGAATACAGAGGGTTCACCACAGGATGTAAACCATTCGTGAGCCTCAAAAACAGGAAGGCCAGATTAGAGTTTGCCAAACGACATCTAAAAAAGCCTTTACAGTTCTGGAACAACATCCTATGGACAGATGGTTGCAAATCCTTTGCAGTCAATTACAGCCTGAAGTCTGGAACGCATAGACATCACCAGTCGCTGGGTTTCATCCCTGGTGATGCTCTGCCAGACCTCTACTGCAACTGTCTTTAGTTCCTGCTTGTTCTTGGGGCATTTTCCCTTCAGTTTTGTCAAGTGAAATGCATGCTCTCTTTCCTTTTTCCTTTCTTCTTCTTAGCTCCTTTCTTCCCACACTCCTGTTCTCTTTTTTAACTTTTACTTTGATCTTGCTCTTCCCATGCTCCTTCCCATCCCACCCTCAGATTTTCCACTGACTTGATCTTGATTGTCACCCAAGAGGATTTTGTCATATTTTCCTGTTGCGATTTGGGTATAAGCATCATGACCTCAACCAGGCCTTCTACCATGCACTCCACCCTAAAAGTTCTATCATTAAATGTTACGGAACTTAATATGATCAGAAAAGAGAGACCAGGTCCTCGCTGCTTTACATAAACATACAGCACATCTAATATTTCTCCAGGAAACCCATTTTCAAACTAATTCTATTCCAAAACTTATCCGTCCCACATTTCTGATGGTCTATCATGAATGATACTACTAAATCAAAAAGTGTCTCCATATATCTAAGAGTATGTAATTTCACGTGTTGGACACCCTGGCCAATAAGAAAGGGCAATATATTTTCCTTAAAGGAAAGCAGGGGGCCAAACCAGTTACTATTTATTGTCTGAATAATAAGCAAGCAAAGTTTTTCTGCAAAATTGGACCCCTCTTGGCTGAATTTCAAACAGGCTTCCTGGTTTTGTGGGGATGATTTTATTTTGCCCTTCAATTCAATCTTGGGTATCTCCTCAGGACTTTGCCTTATAGGACCCTTTATCAAATAAAACATCAGATAAATAATCTCACATAGCATGATACTATCCAGACAGGAAGTGCACTCTCTATCCAGACAGGAAGGACAACACATTCTTTTCAGCACCCATTAGAAATAATCGAGGATCAATGACCTCTTTCTTTCTCAATCAGATCTCCTTTAACTAGAAAAGGCTTCTATAGAGTCAATGTTTTAGTCTGACTGGTATCTTGTTTAGATTATGCTGTTTTCCCCAGAGAACACCTTGCAGACTAAAGTTTGGTGATTGGACTCTTCTGTCCTAACTGGTAATTGGAGAACTTACAATGTGTACATGTCTACATGACTACTACTAGGATAATGACATACCTGAGGTTTCCCCTTTAACTCCATGGGGAGCCCACAAATGCATCATCAGAGTATAACTTTTGGCTATGGCCCCCAAAAGACAGGCTGCTATAGTTGCCCTGACCAAGTGTACTAGTGATCTAAAATTCACTCTTCTTGGAGGAACTTGATAAGGGAGCAAAGCATAGATATGTTCTTAATCAAAAGTTGTTTTAAGAACATGGAAAAAAATGGTAGGTTCCTGGCCAGAGCTCCACGGCTTAAACGAGCCAACAAGACTGTGTACCATATCCGAGGCAACCTGGGGAGAATAGTGGGGACTAATGATATTGTGAACCACTTTGAAAACTGTTATTAACAATGATATAACCTGTCCTCTTATGCTGGCTGCACCCTCAAGCCTGATGTCCCATGAAGACTGAGATTGAGCTCTGCAGTCACTTTTGCAGCAGTTGTTTTCGTATTCTGGGTCACAATCCTGCACAATGTCCTGCTGTCTCTTTCGGTCAGTTGACCATGTCGACCACGCTTATGCTTATCAGATGATGTTTTGCCTGAAACTGTACATGCCATCATAACCTTTGATACTGTACCTTGCAACACTGCAAATAAATTGGTAACTTCAGTCACAGAGGCACCAGCTAAGTGGGCACCCACAGTTTGCCCTCTTTGAAGCTCAGTAAGCTTTAACATTACTCAGTACTACTAGCAGTGCACGCAGTGAATGACAAAAGTGAGGTGTCCCATCTGTTAGATAGGTGTCATATCACACAGCAAAAGCAAAAGAATGTTACATCACTTCCATTTTCAACACAAACCATGTTGTCACTTTCACACCTGTAAATCATGTAGTGTTTCCATTTTTTTGTCTAACCCCTGTAAATCCAACATATGGGGATTATTAATCAACCACGGCTTTAGACTCAAGAAAGAGAGGAGCCAACCTATCCAAGAGATCCTTCACAAAATACTCTTGAACTGTTACATAAGGGTGGACAGACACAGGATGTCCTGACAGAATTGATGATGGTGCTGCAGCATCTCCCTAAATCCATTCTTATAGAGATGTAATCTCTGTGAATATGGCAATCAGTGCAGTAGGTCTCTTCCAAATGCTCTTGGACTCAAACTTATATATCACTATAAATTGAATGTTTCTTCTGTATCGCACTCTTTGGCCACAGTGAATGTGTTCAGAGACTATTATGGTTAACTGTGTGACATCACATAGGACAGATGACCTCAGGACATGATAACCAAGGAGAGAAAGGCATGGAGTACCTTAGACAGTCAGATTTTCCAACCTGCCAAACCATCCTTTAGTGAGTAAGGAGGGACGCAGTGGGGTGCCCCCCTCTCATATCTGGGACATTTTTCAGCAGTGCAATGAGGCAATACTCACAGATATATAATTGTTTTTGACCATACAAGCACCCACAAACAAAGGCAGGGTGGAATTCCCCTGTGGCATATTAAGGACATTTTGAATTTTGGTACTTCTCCTTAATAATGAGAGCACTCTAATTTTGTGAGTGTATATGTACATTTATGTTAAGGCATATAATAAAAGTTATCTTTTAACCTTGTAGCATTGGTGAATGGGTGAGTGCACTCTCTATTCTTTTGATTAAATTGCCATATACAGTACTATATAGATTGAGGCATACTAACTTTTGCGATCCTGAAAGGATGGGTTCACCTTTGGAACATGTTACATGTTCCACCCATTTTTAGGGTGGAATATGTAACATGTTCCCCTAGCCGCATCCGCGGCGGCTGCCCCCTTTCCTCTGACAGATAGTACAGAGAGAAGTTTTCCCATACTATCTGTCAGATTTGAAAACACACGGCTGCATTACTCATTCACAGTGTTCTGTGAATGAGTGCCCATAAGCTCAACAGCCTTAGCGGCTGTGAGCTTGTAGTTTTTAATGAACTACCACAGCGCTGTGGAGTGCCATGGTAGTTCATTGAAGCTTTCTGTCAATATATCTGCTTACTCGTACATCCCGTACGGCAAGCAGATATTCTGATAGTTCTGCAGGAGACCTACATGGTATCAGCGATCTACTGATTGCTGGTGCAATGCTCTACAAGCTTCTTTGTACAAAAATAATAAATGCATATTTTTTTATCTGCAAACATATGTGCATTTATTATTTTGTGTTCAAAAGGTGAACTTATCCTTTAAAGTGTTACTAATCTCAGGACCCTGCATTCACTATATCTAGTCTCCCACAATACACAGAACATGGAAATGCAATTATTTTAGTAATATAAACTGCTAAATACCTTTTCTCATCAGCAGTTGGAGCAGTCTTGTGACATCTATCAGTGTCCAGCCAAGCACTGGTTAAAGCTTGTAGGAGGAGTTTTCTTTCTGCTCTAGGAGGATGCAGAACCTCTGACCTCTGTGTGGACAGTGCTGATTTGCCCTGTGCTGATCACATGTGCTCTCCCAAGAAAAAAAAACCTCTCTAGCAATACACAGAAAACTGAGCATGGGCATAGTGTCTCTACGCGATACGCCTTATCAGGAGATAAGAGGGGGACACTGGAAGAAGGGGAGGATCAGAGAATTCAGGATCAAACAGCATTTTTACGCAATGTGGAGGAGTAACCCCTTAGGTTCCACAGTGAGTATAACAAGCATGCTTTCCTGCTTATACAGACTGATATTACAGTTGTGGGTTTAATAACATTTTAAGCCTAGTCACGATTGCTAAATTAAAGAAACCTATAGCAGGTCATACCAAAAGAAGGGGAGGATCATATTCTCTGCTCTAACTTCAGGCCCATTTCCCTAAATGTTGATCCTAAATTATTCTCCAAGATATTCTTGACCTGCCTGACTTCACATTAACGTGAAGCACTTAACGTGATTCACTCTGCCCTGTCAATAACCACTCAATGTGTATAAAATAGAATAAGAGCCCTACCCAACACCCCTTTTTTGCTTATACCCAACTGGCTATGTACAAACGATACATTGACGATATTGTGATACTTTGGAAAGGTACACGGAGTGATCTTGATGAATTCGTAAGAGAGATTATTATTAATATATACGGTCTTAGTTTTACAGCAGAAAGTAGTCTATATCAGGTAATGTTTTTAGATCTTACCCTCTATAAGAAGGAAAGGAAAATATGCACTAGGACTTTTTTTTTAAGGAAGCAGATTGTAACAGTTATATACCCACCACGAGTTGCCACCACCCAAGGTGGATATATAATACCCCCAACAGCCAATTTACTATGATTAGAAGAAATTGTGACATGGATACAGAATATATAAGTTAATAGATAGATTTTTGGAGAAGGCATATAAGAGATTGTTCCTAGAGAAAGAAAGGGAGAAGATTTTAAGCAACAATAGAGAACATTTATTGAGTAATAATAGGAAGAAGAAGAAGAAGAATGTAAATGATTTTGATGCACAGTGTAAAGAGGTTGAGAGAATTTTTTTTTAAATATTGAAAGATAACACCTTTAGGAATGTAATCCCAAAAATCCTAAATTCATATACAGGAAGAATAAATCCCTAAGAACAAAAATTATACATAATGTATTTGATCCCCCTAAGGATTTAAAAATGTTTCCTGGTATAGAAGGTTTTTATAGGTGCATTAAATGTAAAGTATGTAAAACAACAGGAAAAATAGAAAGAGAAATAATAGGTTTAATTCTACTACCACTAATAAGGAATATAAGATTATGTCACTTATATCCTGCGATTCTCCCCATGTAGTATATATGTTGGAGTGTCCATGCCACACTCAGTAGGTGGGGAGAACCACAAGGAAATTAAAAATGAGGATTGGAGAGCACATTAATAATATTAAAAATTGGATTTGATAAGCGCAGTGTCTCCAGGCATTTCAAATTAAAACATAATAAAGATCCTAGCTTGTTAACCTTTTATGGGTGTATGAATTAGATATTTTACAGCCTAAGGGGTTAAACATTAATATTGATCTGAATTGTTTTTTTGACCAATTTGTGACTAAATTCTTGATATTAGAGCACTTATTGCATATACATATTTTTTGCAAAAAGTAAGGGTACATAATTTCTGATTGGTGAATTTTATTAACCATTTTTTTATTATGTTTGGCATAGAATTTTTTATATTGTATATTAGAATTATGCTTAGAATTATGCTTAGATGGTAGAGTGCCCTTTATGATGTAGTGGCCCTTTAAGAGTTATGCTACTATGGGAAAGAAATTATGTGTTGGATTGATCATGGGGGCACATAGACTATTTGCTAATATAGAGTTTTCAGCCTGCGAAAATATACATGAAGTACACACCCAAGTGTTTCTTTTAAGATTTGCATATGATAATTTTATACATTGTAAATGGTATGTATAAAAGAGCATGGGAGGTGACGCAGGTCCTTCAGCCCTTGGAGATGTCAGATGATGAAGAGCATAGGGCGGGGCCTGGATGTGATGTTACCATGCACAGCGGGTTGAGCTTGCGGCTGTAGCAGTGACCGGAGATAACCCAATCCCAAGTTTATGCTGTATATACTAGTGTCGGAGGCGACACTTATAAATGTGAGTTTTATGTACTTTTGTTTAAGAAATAAAGCAGTTTTACACTATAGGAGCTTCCCTCTTTCTTCCTCCTATAAGGGATTATGAGAGCTAAAGAGGAACGTCCAATGAAGGGATTCTAGGAGAAAGATCAACATAACTGCAGATCGTTGCTCCCAGAGTTCATGTGATTTGAGCTGGTTTATAATATTACTGGCCTGGAGCTCTGGCGAGTTTTTTTATTACATCTAGTGGCAGAGGAGCACTTATTGGTGGTGAAAATTAAGAAGACATAATAATTAATTATTTGTGGTGGACATTCTCACAGACTTTATTTTTGATTATATGATTATATGAATTTGATGCTTATTGCACAGTAATTATCAATAGTATATGAATTACATATTTATTGCACGGTAATTATTTCTTGCACGGTGACACTTTGTTACACAGATGTTTTGCACATAGCACTTTGGTTTCAGCATATCGCACTTTAAGTTTTTTCAAGAAACTTGTTATCTTTATTGTTTGCACGATAGCATGTGACACTTTGCATAATATTTATTAGAGTTGGGTATAAGAAAAAAAGGGGTGTTGGGTAGCGCTGTTTTTCTATTGTATACACATTTATTGCTTTGGAGACCACTAAAGAAAAAAATAGCTGCTTCCCTTTAACAATGCAACCCCATTCTTGTTTTATATCTGTGGCGCAGTGCAGGATTTGATATATTTTTTGGTCAATACCACTCAAACCTTCATTCTCTCTACGGACCCAGAGAAAGTTTTTGACAGGACACTTATTGGACTTACATTGGAAGCCATTGTCCATCTATGCAGAACTGGATTGTATCTCTGTACTCCAGTCCTACAGCACAGGTGAGGGCAAACAGAATTCTTTCTCCACCATTTAATATTGAAATCAGAACTGGGAGATGGTAGGGCTGCCTCCTGTTATCTCATATTTACATTCTCACATTGGTGAGATATCTGGTGCAGCTGTACATGGTAGCCAATCAGCATCTAACTTCAGCTTGTTCAAGTAAGCTTAGACATCACTGTGCATAATCTCATGGCTGAGCTTCAGCGTTATGGGGCACTGACACATTTTCACACATTACATTCTTCGCTCTTAGCTTGAATTTGTCAGGTGTGACGTTACAGAGACTCAAGACTAATTTTGCTTTCATGTTGGCTCCCTCCCACATCTGATATTTTGGGATACAGTACTTTTTACTCTTAGCTTTATCCTTCGTATCTCTTGCTTTTAGAAGGATTTAGTTGGGTGGTCTAGGCAAATGTTCTTGTGGATGGGCAGGTGCAATATGATCAGACAAAATTTGGTTCCCAGATTTTTATATCATTTTTAAACACTACCCCTCCATATTCCATTATCTTACCTTAAAACTATCCAGTCAATATGGAATACGATCATATGGGATGATAAACTGGCCTTTATTAAGCATTCTGTCCTTCTTTGGCCTAAAACAGATGGCAGCATGGCACTGCCCAACATTCGTTTTACGAATAGCTACGCATCTAACCAGAGCATTTTAGATAGCTACGCATCTAACCAGAGCATTAGGTTGGATTTGAATACCAAATAGTGGGTCTCCATGGAACAACCCATGTCCTCTATGCCTTTAAAAGTGCTCCTTCTTAGGCCCTACACAAACACCCAATTTATGCACCTACCTGGCGACTTTTCATTTCACTTCTTGCGGTGGGCTACCAACTCCCTCTCCTCTTTCCGATCTCAGACAACCCCAAGTTCAATCTGGAATGAAGCAGCTCTTTCTTGGTTTGGCCTTGGTTGTTTACATTTATTCCAGTTTTCCCAATTCTTGAAATTGCTACCTGAATTCACTCACCCAATGGCTCTGTTTGAGCAGGAATGTTGAAGAGAAGGACCTCTCGGAAATGCCTTATCTTTTCACAAACAAGCTCCCACTTCAAAATTGACACACAAATTACTGGACCTATTGGAAAGGGAATTTCATCTTGACACTCACTATAGGTTCTAAAATCTTAGCTACTGATTATAAATCTTCCATCAGGATTACGCTTCAGGAGACAGCTATAAAATTGTGGTACGGTACACCTGCATTGTATGTACCTCTCAGTTTCAGAGAGCTGTTGGCAATGCAGTGCAGAACGGGGGTATGTTCCATATTTATTGGTCATGCTTGGTCCTTTAGAGAGTTTTTGGCAGCCAGTCCACACTATTGTACAAACGTTTCCAGACAAACCTGTACCATTTACACCTGCACGTCACTCACCTAGGAGAATCACGTGCACTATGCTCGCTATACCTCCTGGGATATGTGACACGCATAGTCCTTCAGTGGCAAAGCAGGAGGGGGGTGGGTCTAGTGATGTGTCATCAGAAGGCTTGCCAGCAGCTTCCCAATGCCGAACACAAGAAGTGGGAGCAGAAGAAAAGAGGATTCTGCAAGGCAACGCTGGATGCACTGGGCAGGTGAGTACTTTAGCTATGCAGGACCCGCAACCAGCTAAGCAAGGGTTTAAAAAATGAGGAAGGGGTGAAGATCCTCTTTAAACAATGAGGCATCCTTAGCAGGAATGGTTAATTCTTTATTGAAGTGGAGCATTGCTAGATCAACAGCAGGAATAGCCCACTTCTTACTAAAGGCCTCCCTGAATTGATTCTGATCTATAAATTATTTCTGAGGTGAGAATAGTTTATCAAGAGTTTCCTAGTCTCTGTACAAAACACCTTCATGTAAGGTGTGTTCCAGAAAACATTTTATAGTTTTGGAGCCTTTCAGGGATCTGTTGCTATACCTTTTTAAAAAGTGTTAGCTGGAATTTGTCTTTAATTTGCCAAGTCTAATCTATGTTTGCTAGTGCATGTCATAAGCATAAAATCCCTCTACATCTATTGTCTCTAGATACAGAAAAGGCATTCAATCGCTTAAACTGAAGATTCCTTGAGACTACTTTAGAACAAACTGGACTACTCTCTGCTTTGATAAACAAGAATTTGGCTTTATACTGCTCTCTTGCTGCAAAGATCAGGGTTAATGGTCTTCTGTCAATCTAGTGTCCATCTCTAATAGAACACCAAGGGTTGTTCCCTTTCACCATTTATTGATTTTAGCTATTAAGCACTTGACCAACGCCTTGAAGGAAAACGTTTCTATACAGGGTATAATGATCAAAGACACTTCCCACAGACAACCTCCTTTTGTATGTGTCAAATTCCAGAATTGCATTCCTCTTCATACTAAAACAACTGGAACAGTTTGATCATTTGGGCAATGTCAATATTAACACCACAAAATCACAATGCCTAGACATTCCCTGTCAACCCAAGAATGTGTCTTTTTCCAGGCAACATCCCTTTCTGACAAACACATTCAATTACAAACCTGGGAGCACACATTTACCTCAATGTCAGTTACTCTCTTGGGCCATAAGGAAACATTCTGTTCTAGGTAGGATATGCTTCTAAAAGATGGGCATCCTGCCGTATTTCCTATACATGTTCCTTGCTGATACTTTTGCTCTCTCTGAGGACATCCATACTCAACTACCTCTGGAAGCAATCATGGGCCTGTTAGAGGGAGGAGCGAGCCTACCACATATGTAACTCCAACACTTTGCATCAGTTTTAAGTCAGATCCATCCATGCTTACAGTAAACTATGGGTGACCATAGAACAACATACAACTATAACCCTTACGTCCATTCCTTAGGTTTGGTCATCATATTGCCCACCTACAAAGACCCTCCCCTCTAGTCATTTGGATGCGTGAGATTCCTCAATTCGTAAGTCCAAAATTTCAACAACTGGCTAGATTACTTCATTTCCAGCCACTCACTTTATCATGTATCTTACTACCATTGGACAATTGTCCAGGGATCTGACTCTTTTTGAATCTACTGTATATGTCTCAACAGTACTGATTGTCCACAAGTTGTATCTCAGCTTTACAATGTCCTACTAACCCAAGCATTCCCAACCTGACCCTACAACATTAAACATTGGGAGGAGAAATTGGGACACCACATCTCAGAAGATGATTGGGAAAATTCCCTTTTTCTGAGGTCAAGCATAGCCAGCCAAAACCAAGAGAGGAACCACAAGCTTCTAACCAGATAGCATAGAAGCCCTACAATGTTACAAGAGATTTTTTCTCACCAGGTGCTGGAAATGGGGAAAAGATGATGGCATAATGCTGCACATGTGGTTTACCTGCACTCAAATTAGACCTTATTGGTGAAACATTTTTCAATTATGTCACCAATTTGCAGGCACTGCCTGGCCAGAGACCTCAGCAGTGGCCTTACTGTCTACAAGACCAGAATCGGTCACCATGGTAAGAAAGGCCTCCTCCAATTCACACAGTGGCTAAATGGTTAGCACTTCTGCCTGGCAACACTAGGGTCATTGATTCAAATCTCAACCACAGTACCACTAGTCTGGAGTTTGCATGTTCTCCCTGTGCCTGTTTGGGTTTCCTCTGGGTACTCTGGTTTCCTTCCACACTACAAAGACATGCTGGTAGGTTAATTGGCCTCTGTCTAATATGGCCCTAGTATGTGTATGTATGAATGTGATTTAGGGACCTTAGATTGTACGCTCCTTGAGAGTTAGGGGCTAATGTGACTGTACAGAATATATATGTAATAATATATGTAAATTGATGGCACTATATGAATACCTGTAATAAATAATAAAATAAATTCCTCCTAACTGCTGGCAGAGCTCTGATCCCTAGGCACTGGGGATAGAAGAACTAACAGCGTGGCTACAGAAATAGCACTTGAACATCATGGAAACTTGGTGTACTTGGATTGACTTTTCCACTTCAGTTCAGTCTTTCCAATTACTCCCATATTGTACATACTACAGAACCAAACGTACTACTGAGCCAACTCCAAAATGCTATCCTCCCCTTCATTTACTTCAGTTTTTTATTTTTTGTTTACCCTTTAACATACCACTTATTTGAAGTGGCAGAGATAGCTCTTCACCCCTACCAGTAATTGTGATCATTTGACCCAACCATTTATGCAAAACTGACTGTACGTCACTTTATAGCTGCTAGTAATTGATACCTATATTGTATTAGCTTGTAATGGACATCCGTATTTTTGTTCAGTGTTTGCTGAGAAGTTGTCCTCAAGTTTTACAGTTCCTTGGGCATCCCATACTGTATACCCCTAGACCCCATCCAAGTTGTTAACCTTTAATAAAAACTCTGACTTGTATGTTAGTGCAGACTTCTGGGAATATCTGCAAGCCAATCACACAAGTAGAAATGTACATTTCTGTAGGCATTCCATACACCAACAGTGTACAGATCTCCTCCAGGTTGCCATATTGCATTTTATTTTACAGAAAATTACAGCGCTGCTTGAAAAAGAAAGGTAATTTTTAATAACATTTAATTATAGTATAGTTAGCAATTGTATATACTATATTATTTTTTGTTTGCTATTTTTCCCATGAAAGTGGAGCTACCCTTTAAATAAATTAAAAGTCTAACTAATTGATCATAATTTTTTGTTGCATATTCTTTTGTGGGCCAAAATGATTCCTTTTACTTTGGAAATCTGTATTTTGTCCTGCCACACTGGCTTTCTTCATGATGAACTCTAATAGGCAATTTTCTATTCTTGATCTTCTTTATTGCCTTTACTTGCTGCATGAAGTAAAATAAAAATCAGCCTACATTTTTACCTGCTGAAGTTACTTCATTAAGCTTTTTATGCAACCAAAATGCTCGACTGTGGAAAAAATAAACTCATTTTATGCATCTCTTTACATTCTCCAAATTCCCCATGAGAATGCCAAAAAACTAATAAATTAATGATGCCCTTTTAGCAAAACACACTTTTTTGCCCAATAATATTTTCAACTTTAGTAGTCCTGCAACATGGAAAACTACTTACTATGGCTCATCCTGACAACTTGTTGTGGATAAATCAATTAAAGGCCAGGAACCACCCTCCAGCAACACTCTCCTCCCTATGGACTGAGTGCAAGCTTTTTGGTATGTCAGCATGCAAATGCGTATGCACACAGACCAGATTACATGGAAAATATTTATGCTATATAAGCAGAGGAATGTGCAGGACTTTACATCATATTATTCATGTATTTATTATAGGTATTTAAACAGCACCAACACTTTACACAGCACTTTACATTCTTAAGTCAGGCAAATGAATGTGTGAAGATGAGCATTTTTTTTCTTTAACCCATGCAAACTTTGTATTTTGTAGTTTAATGAATCAAGCTGTATTAGTGAGCTATAGCTATTCATTATGTCCATGGCAAAGGATTCCACAAACAGAGTGAAAATCAACAGGAACTTCTTTATCTGATGCTTAGGGTGGCAGAGCACATCACTTCTGCTTGGCTAAATATGCCCCAATGACATGATAATACCACTCTAGAGTATGATAACAGTCTGAATGGCAAATTACAGTGTTTTTTCTCTTGTATTGTGACAGTAGAATACTCTGCCTAGCGAAAGTACACAGATGGCTGCACAGATGGTCAGATATGAAGAAGGGCCTTTGTTGTCTTGAAAACTTCTATACCCTAACACCTAGGCAGAATTTTTATGTTAGTTCCATAAAAGGTAACATAATTTCACATTAAACCTAGAGACATTTGTTTCTTTGTCGTTAACTCTTTGGAATAACAAAAGAAGATAATTGGCATTAAATAGGTAGATGATGTTTCTGTTTATTTTGTTCTCAATGTGCAACAGAATTGAAGAAGTATTTTGAATCCAAGCAGCCAACAGTATTAGAAGTCTTTTTTTTAATGGTGTAAATCAAAAAGTAACAAGGATATAAAAAGTGTAAAAGTACAGCCAGTAGACTGACTAGATATCAGTTTACTAAAACAGTGTGTTGAAATCTGATTGGTCAGTAAAGGGTTACAGTAATATGTGTGTCCTTTATTGGCTGAGCATATAGGCAGCTTATCTGGCATTTATCCTCAGTTGTAGCTTTGTGAAAACAAAAAATTAAATCTCAACAGTCCACAGTTAGGGAGAACACAAATGTGAATGACAAACATGCTGCAAGATGCATCTTGGGTCCGCATGACTCCTCGAGAGCTCCTTGTTGGGTATACACTTTGGAGGTAGGTGGTCTGGAGGGAGTGTCTATTCTTTTAATGATTCCGGTCATGTTCATTTAATATTTATGTGAATTTTAAATACATAGAAAAATCATTTTAAGAGAGTTATTGTGTCCACAGTTTTTGCTATCATGTCTTGTTCTGTTCTTTGGATGATATATCAATGGTCAGATTATATCTGACCATTGATGTTTGACATGCGTCACCCGTCCATGTGTTCCTTGCTGTGAAGGCCAGTTATAGACTGGAGCAGTGGTCATTTTTTGTACTGTTAAATTGTTGGTTAGGGGGTGCACTGGGCACCCTAGCTGCCATTATGCTACATGCTGGGTGTCTGGTCCGCTCCTGTACCTTTAAGGAGGGGTGGGCTCCCTCAGGTTCACCTGCCCTTGGTCTATACATTAAATACATGTGCCTCTACTATGGGGGATCTCAAAATTTGTAGAGTTAGGACTACAGGATATCGGGGTGCCATGACATGGCTCTGTAGCTTATGTATGTATTTGCAAATGTGTGCTAACTAAACCCCTGTTTTTAACGCATACTGTTATACAGCTTAATTCGGTTTGTTTGCAAGCTGGCTGGCAAGTTGAGCTGGGAACTGTTCTCTTTTGTTGTTTGATCTGACCATACACCCTAAAGAAGATCTAGACTCTTTTGATGGAAAAGTGTTGTGGCTCCCACCTGAATTTTGTATGAGATTTAGTTTTTAACCTATGATCAACAATATTTTATGAGGATCGATTTATATTGTATGGGGGATACTGTATATCATACTGAAGCCACATAGTTTAAGGTATCTCATGTCAATTGCCTTTAACCATGTATAAATAAAATTATATTCTTTTAAAGATGTTTAATGTTTGGTTGCTGCCTTAAAGTCCCAAGGGCTTTGTTATGAGTTTAGGGATGTGGCAGCCCCATGCTCTTCCTGTTGGTTCTTTCTCTAGTTTTTGTGTACCAGAGGCAGCAAGAATAAGAGCAATGATTAAATTCTAGACAGTGGGCTTTATGATTATCAAATTAAGCATTATTCTTATCTTGGCCTATTCTGGGCAAGGATTGAATTCCAGACAGCAAACTTGATAACTTTTGATTCAAACGTTACAAGGTCTGTTGTTGGCAATTCAATTGTTGCTATTACTCTTGGGGTTTAGCTCAGAAATTAGTAACTTTTATTTGTATCGCTTTCATTTTAAATCAATATTTTGCTTTAGTGTATGTCATAGCATTTTCTCCATTCCAGAGAAAGAGTTTACATAATATTGTATATGTCTGTACTAACCATATAGAGGAGGCAGCTGATCATTATAACTGCTAGGCAAAGTAGAACACTTTTTTTGACTTGATGTATCAGAATTGTGGTTCTCTTGCAATAATGTATTTTGTGTGTGGAAGCAGCCCATGTGTGTGTTTTCCTTTGCTTGGAGCAGAGAAGTTTTTGGCCAATGTGCTGGTACAGTTTCAAGAATTCTAACTTCACATTTTTCTTTTTTCTCTTCTTTTCCTACCCCATACCTAAGACAATCATACCAGTACATAGTTTTGATGTTTACAAGCAAAACTGTACCTGTGTCCCTCCAGTGTTGCAACTATACTGTGTGTATCTGTGTGAACTGTTCCTCCTATATTGCATCTCTTCCAGCATCACCTAGGTGTACTGTCATTCTTCACTCTTGTAGGATACTACCTTTTCTTCCCCTTTGTAGGATAAACCCAATTTCACTTTATCTTAAAAGAATTAGTAGCATGCTGCATGTCCCTAGGGCAGATAATGTCAATAGATCAATGTCACCATTCTTTCTGTGACATATCTTGGGAACCAAGAGAAGAATGAAAGTTTTCAGCTGTAATGTCAGGGGATTTTCATATTTTTGGTGAATGGCTTTTACTTTAGGCTAAATAGGAGTGACTCCAGGCTAGTCTGCTCTGTGTTTGTACATTGCCATACTGTATGTGTGTAATAGTTGGAAAACTCTGATAGTTTACAGTTAGGAACCATACCTATCAGAGGTGCCTTGAGACAGCAGGATGGCTTTCACATTTACAGTATATTAAAGGTATGCAACTAAATCCCATGTTTTAACCTGAGTAGTTAAATAGATTTTTTTTCTGCTAGCCAGCTTCACAGTGTGCTGGAGACCCCTTTGTACTTTTTTTTATGGCCCTGACCATATACAGTCAGGTCCATAAATATTGGGACATCGACACAATTCTAACATTTTTGGCTCTATACACCACCACAATGGATTTGAAATGAAACGAACAAGATGTGCTTTAACTGCAGACTGTCAGCTTTAATTTGAGGGTATTTACATCCAAATCAGGTGAACGGTGTAGGAATTACAACAGTTTGCATATGTGCCTCCCACTTGTTAAGGTCCCAAAAGTAATGGGACAGAATAATAATCATAAATCAAACTTTCACTTTTTAATACTTGATTGCAAATCCTTTGCAGTCAATTACAGCCTGAAGTCTGGAATGCATAGACATCACCAGACGCTGGGTTTCATCCCTGGTGATGCTCTGCCAGGCCTCTACTGCAAATGTCTTCAGTTCCTGCTTGTTCTTGGGGCATTTTCCCTTCAGTTTTGTCTTCAGCAAGTGAAATGCATGCTCAATCAGATTCAGGTCAGGTGATTGACTTGGCCATTGCATAACATTCCAGTTCTTTCCCTTAAAAAACTCTTTGGTTTCTTTTGCAGTATACTTTGGGTCATTGTCTGAAGCATTTGGCTGAATATGAGCAGATAATATTGCCCGAAACACTTGAGAATTCATCCTGCTGCTTTTGTCAGCGGTCACATCATCAATAAATACAAGAGAACCAGTTCCATTGGCAGTCATACATGCCCACGCCATGACACTACCACCACCATGCTTCATTGATGAGGTGGTATGCTTAGGATCATGAGCAGTTCCTTTCCTTCTCCATACTCTTCCCTTCCCATCACTCTGGTACAAGTTGATCTTGGTCTCATCTGTCCATAGGATGTTGTTCCAGAACTGTGAAGGCTTTTTTAGATGTCGTTTGGCAAACTCTAATCTGGCCTTCCTGTTTTTGAGGCTCACCAATTGTTTACATCTTGTGGTGAACCCTCTGTATTCACTCTGGTGAAGTCTTCTCTTGATTGTTGACTTTGACACACATACACCTATCTCCTGGAGAGTGTTCTTGATCTGTCCAACTGTTGTGAAGGGTGTTTTCTTCACCAGGGAAAGAATTCTTCAGTCATCCACCATAGTTGTTTTCCGTGGTCTTCCAGGTCTTTTGCTGTTGCTGAGTTCACCGGTGCGTTCCTTCTTCTAATGTTCCAAACTGTTGTTTTGGCCACGCCTAATGTTTTTGCTATCTCTCTGATGGGTTTGTTTTGTTTTTGCAGCCTAATGATGGCTTGCTTCACTGATAGTGACAGCTCTTTGGATCTCATCTTGAGAGTTGACAGCAACAGATTCCAAATGCAAATAGCACACTTGAAATGAACTCTGGACCTTTTATCTGCTCATTGTAATTGGGATAATGAGGGAATAACACACACCTGGCCATGGAACAGCTGAGAATCCAATTGTCCCATTACTTTTGGTCCCTTAACAAGTGGGAGGCACATATGCAAACTGTTGTAATTCCTACACCGTTCACCTGATTTGGATGTAAATACCCTCAAATTAAAGCTGACAGTCTGCAGTTAAAGCACATCTTGTTTGTTTCATTTCAAATCCATTGTGGTGGTGTATAGAGCCAAAAATGTTAGAATTGTGTCGATGTCTCAATATTTATGGACCTGACTGTATACCTTTCCCTTTTTTTGTAGTTTTAAACAGATCATAACATAGAAAGTCATATCTGTTTTTTGTTCATGTGCAAAAGAGGGCACGTTCTAATGGCTGCACATGTGTTGTAACTACCAATTCCACCACACACATAACTTCTAGACAGACTGGCCAGGGATCTACATTAGGTTGGAAATGTCTAATGAGGTTAGATTTATCTCAGTTAAGGATTGATTTTGGCAAAATCAAACAGACAATTATGTCATATCTATAGTTGCCATAAGAATTTCTATGGAAATATTTTTCAACAATTTCCTAAGGCAACTCTGCAACATTAAAATATTATGAAAGTGATAAATTTAATACATTTGATAGAACTAAGTAAATCATAAAACATACCACTGTTTTATTTAGATGAAACACATCTACTTCATGTTCCAAAATTTGCTGTAAGATGTCATAAATTCATCAGCACTCATATATAGTTTGCAGTATTATATATTAGTGAGAGAAGCAGTAATGGAATAAAGAAAGGGGATGATTAATCCATCTTTGATAGGTTTCAACATGCCTAAGTAGAAATAACTGCAAATAATTAGCTGTCACATATTGTAGGTGGAAGACTAGAAGTACATTTAGCGACAGTCAAATACAGAATGTTCAATATGAACTGTTCTACATTCCCACAGAAGAGATGGAAAAAGTACCAGAGACATAATTGCCTGAAGGTGGAATAATTTGCTTATTTTAAGTACACTCAATTTAGAAGGGCTGAATAATTCAAAGGTGCCCTGGTACCTTCTGAACTATGATGTAATTTATTAACTCCTGGTAGAACAAAGCTGAAATATTTATCTAGTGTAATTATGAAGGACAAGAGTGGGTTTCTCTGTTTTATACTCAAGCTAGACCCTTTATCCAATTATACCTGCTCTATACTGCACCTTAAAATAACAGCAATGCTTTTAGATGAAATCTTGTTGCACCATCTAGTGGGAAGGAATTAGGAGTCAAATAAGCTTGTTTTTCATTTTAAGTCTATGTGAATAATTTCAGCTCTGCTGGGCAAGAGAATGGAAATTTCATGACCAAAAAATGGCATGCAAATAGACAAATGGAAACAATGATAGATTTTTTAAATCTATATTATTCTATTTGCTGTGGGGGTTAGATAACTTTAATGGAGCCATTTTTTTGTTTGATCGCTGGAAAATCAGTTAATGCCAACAGAGAACTATTGATTTCCCAAGCCATCATAGCTGCAAATCGGCGTCAGTCAGTGCACAGGAAAGTCTGCAGCACTCATCATGCCTGCAAACACATACGTGAATTGTCAAATGACCATGGATGAAATTGACTTCCCAGAGATCAATGTTTAAAAATAGAAAGTACTTAGGAAGGAAAGTGTCAGAAGTTTCAGTTTCCACAGAACTAACTCATTAACCTTGCAATTTGCATGCACTTTTTTAATTAATTGTAACACATACAGTCACATGGTGTGTAACCTTTCCCCAACCAACCCCAGAAACATACCAATGGAAGTAATTCCTTTTATATCAGCATAGTAACAGCATATACCTAAATTATTATCCTAGTTATTGTAGCAGCTGGCTTCACAGTGAATTACAGTATACTGCACACTGAATCATGGTATATATTCTACACTATGAGGCTGATTTGCTTAAACCAGAGAGTGCAAAATCTGGTGCAAGTCTGCATTCAACTAACAGTTTTTTTTGTCAGAGCTTAATTAAACAAGCTGAAGTTGGAAGATGACTTGGCTACTATGCAGAGCAACACCTGATTCCAATTTTAGTAAATCAACTCCAATGTGATGTAAAGTCCAGTTATGGATACAGCCAGTACTGTATGAAACCATGTGCCAGAACAAGTCATGCTGGCCTTCTGGTGTCAATAGTGAGTGGGAGGGCAAGGGTGTTTTGAGCAGGAGGACATTGTTGGCTTATTAGATGGAAACAATAGTAAGAACAGGTTTTCCAACCTGTTTGACTGAGTGCTTCCCATATTGACAGCTGACCAAATGGGTTGGAGGTCTCCTGTAGAAATTCCATGACAGGTCCAAATTATATAAGAAATAATCAAGTCTTTAACATTGGGGGAAAAGCTATCAGCCAGGATGCAAATGTTTGGCTAATTGTCCTATTGTTTCGTTTCTGAGTCTGTATATCAAACACAAAAGCTCCTATAATATGAATACACATGCATATGTGAATGCTGAGTAGGAGAATGATTGGTTGTATTGTTTTCTAACATCTGGCTGCTCCTGAATGTTTATGACCAATTTAACCCTCAAAGCATTATTTTCTGAAAAGGATAAGTGTATCTTTTTGAAAGAATCAGAGAGTGAAAGAAGAAAACTATTTACAGTATATAAACTTGTAGCTATAATGTATCACTTTATTTGTTGGTAACCTCATTTTCTAGTACAGGCCTGTATGCCTTCTGTAGTTTGTTTAGGCAACTTGACTCTACTTTACATTGCCTATTTCCACCACTTAAGGGTCTATTTATAAAGGAGAAGCATAGTGTTAGCACAGCACATTTTTTTTAAAACACTGTGCATTCGTAAAGTAGTTGAGTGCTTTACAAATACTCTTATGCTCTCTGCTTGCTAATGCTAAAGCAAGTAGAATGTAATTTATTGTATAATGAAACAAACAAAAACCCAGAACCTTGTGATCAACTCCTCATCCAATTACAGAGTTCTGTGTGTTGCATTAAGCATAGAGAACTCTGACACCACAGGCTCCACACCTTGGCTTATATTTTATGAATGGTCCATAATTTCCAGGCCGTGGTGTAGAGTCACTTTGCAGTGTATACGTGAGGGTGGATAGTGGTATTCACTCTCCCCTATAAAAAAAACTTACATAGTTTCAAGTTGAAACATGGGTGTTGTAGTGAATTCAGCTAAATCTGCACAGCCTAATTGCCTCCCCCTTTTCAAAAAAGACAAAGGTGTTGGAGTTTATAAAGAGACATAGATTTAATTTACAAACTTTCACACTTCAAGGATATTAATCTTTATTTTCAGCCATTTTATGTAATTTTTAAATCTCAGCAGACTAAAAATAACTTTCTCAAAATGGGGGTCCTTATCCTGGTGTGTTATTTTATTAATTGAGCAGCATCTCATGTAAACAACCTATGAAATGTCTGCAGAGAAATTATTGAAAAAACTATTTACTCAGAAGATACATACAATAATATCCAAGGTTAAAAACAACTTAGGCAGCAATACTCACCTGTATTCCAGAGCTATTTCCCCCTCAGCATTTTTACTATGCCACAAGATGTTCTCAGTCTTCTGAGTTGGATGATATCCAGTCTCATCCAACCAAGAATACTGAGAACATAGTATGAATGGATGGGCATAATGGCCAGCACCATCATCACTTTGGCATCATTAGCAAGGGACTTACCTGGGCTGCAGAAAATATGAAGAGGAAAAAATCCAATGTGTCACATGATCGGCCTGAACACATCTGAGTGTAATACATGTGAGTGTAAAAACAACTGAAGCCAAATGTATATCTATGGGGTCTTCTGGATGGGGGGGGGGGGGGGGGCAATGCTGAGCCTTGAGTCTTGTATTAACATCATACATTAATTTAGGCTACATTTACACCTCTATAAGAGGGATGCACTTTATTTTAGCTGAAGTGTTTTTTTTGGTGTGCTTTAAATGCATTTTGCAGGTGCTCCCATTTATCCCTAGAGAAAGCATTTTTGAATGGAAACCATTACAAGGATATAGCAAGTTTTTTTCTTTTTAACACACTGCAGTGCACCCAAAAGCATCTTAAGAAAGAAAAATTATCTATGAGCTTATCTAACTGAAAATGAATATACAGACTTATGCTGTACAGTTTTGAAAAAGGTAAACTGTAGAAGAAGAATTTAGTTCTAACAAGGCTATAAAACATAACCTCATTATAATCTAAGGAAAGTTACAATTCTGTCAAAACTAACATATTTTTTATGGTGTCTTTATGGCCAAACATGTTCAATGTACAAATACAGTTTAGATCCTGTCTGGCCACCATTTCTCTAAATATTATTTATTGCTTAGATGGTCTGAAGCAGGAAAAATAGCTCCTATGATGCAACAGGAGAATAAGCATAAGGGAGGTGAAGATGCTGATCTGCATATATTTTTGGTTACAAAAAGAATACGTTAACAGTGTTAATTTGTTATTAGGGGTAAATTAATCTTCTCAGATTTGGCTTGTGAGAAGTTTGTGGGCCCTGAACATAGTATAAAATCCTAGTGAGGTCTATGGGAAGAAAATATTTTTATATCTTACTGGCCATTTTCAAGGCTAATAAACATGCTTTTGTTGAAAAAAGGGTGCAGGGAGTTGGGAACTGCCATAAGGGACATGTACCAATGCAAAAAAGAAACTTAAAAAATACTGTACAGTGTGGGAGAGATCTTTTCATGTAGTCTAGAGCAGCCTTTCTCAACCAGGGTGCCCAGGCACCCTGGGGTGCCTTGAGGTTTCTTCACGGGTGCCTTGGCAAAATGTCTAAAAAATTCCTAAAGCTTGTATACAAGCCAGTGGGTGGAACAAGCCTGCCTTTTAGTTACACAAAGACACAGTTTTCATTGCTCACCATGACAACCTTCTAACCACTGGCATCTTGACAACCAATGACATCATCAGTTGATAAGGAGGTTGTTAGCTGCCTGCACAGCATCCTAGTTTTACCCTCCCCTGCCCCTTTCCATCAGTTTCTGGGGTCACATTAGCTCAGTGATGGATACAAACTGAGGAAAAAGAGAAACATCGGAATAAAAGTCAGTACCAGTGTGCGCAAGTGTATTTGCTTTGGAATAATAAATCGCCTCTAATGTTGGGTGTCCTACATGTGTGGATGTTGCTGCGTTATATAAAACCATTAGAATAGTTTTTCACATTTTAGAATGGGGTGCCTCAAGACTGTCCATAATTTTAAAGGGTGCCTTGGGACTGTCTATAATTTTAAAGGGTGCCTTGACTAAAAAAAGGTTGAGAAACACTGGTCTAGAGAGTAACACTAAATTGACAAAGAGTCTTTAAATAACATGCTTTGTGGATGCTTCAAAGCTTACAAAACTTTATGATTTTCACTTTCAGTGGTAATAAAAAAGGAAAAAAATGCATGGGGTCCCTTTTTAAAATTCTCACCAAATCTTTATAGAGGCATGTAGCCTGGGCAGCCAGTAGAAGAAAAAGCAACTAGTATGCAGCCCTTCCTTTCTGTACCAGATAAGGCAACTTGCCTTTCAACATTGGGGTTACTTTGGAAAGGGGGGCAGCATATTTGGTCAAAGAAGTCATCCAGGGCCACCAATGCTGTGTTTACTTTGCCGCAATACAAGGGACCTGTCATTTATCAATGAAACTGCAGCATGTAAAGATTGCTGGGTAAAGGATCATCACAAGTGATGTGGATTTACAATGCTTAATGCCATGATTGATGTGGATTACATCACTGAACATCATAATTGATGCTAGATTCGTTTTTTTTGTGTTTATGTTTTTATTTCAGTTAGGTGGCTGTGTGTTTATTCACACTGAACTCTTTGTAAGAGTATGTTACTATATCTGAACACCCCATTTTTATAAAGAGGAATTCCAGATTCTACATTAAGTTCCCCAATGTAACCCCCACCACCTTCTTGGGGCATCATAGGCCCCTGTTCCTTAACACTGGGTCAAGGATGCTTCCCACCATCCCTTGCAAGGAAGAGACCCTCCGATGTTGAAAGGCATGTGGCCTGGTCCACTATTAATGTACATCAGAAGTGGGTTTCTATAAAATGCCTGTTAAGGATTAAGAGACCACAGATGATGAAGTAGTGTAACACTGGTCAACAGCAGGGCAATTGTTAAAAGAGAACAGGCTGAAATTAGTACAGGCAAGTGTTTTATTACAAGGATTTAGAGATAGCAGATTACATAGCAATGTAAACTTGGCTAACAGCAATACAATTTTAAATAATAACTGTAGCCCCAAAGTTGCTAGAGACAAAGAGCATGGGGATGGGTTTTACTTCAAGAATTTAGAGGACCACAGAGGATACATAGTTCAAACTAGGAGGACTCCCGTGGCAAAGCACCTTGTCCAAATGTTGAAGAAGATGAAGACCTCTGTCCCGCAGTTGTCATTCACATCATTCAACGAAGAAGCTTATAGCTTCTAGCTTCCCCAACCTGATATTTTTGAGGTGCAATTTTGAATTCAGCCACAGTCATGCCTGAGCCCAACATTTTTCTCCCCTTCCCACATTTTTCAGATGAACCAATAGAGCCTATGTTTTTGTTGATGGCCAGGGTGTTTCTGCAAAAGCAACTCAGAAACATTGGCCCAAAGCTTTGTACGCTTCCCAGAATCTACAGATTTATTTTATATAACTGCCTGTCAGGCCAGGAATTAGAAGATAAAACAGTTCAGTTGTGCTGCTTGTGCAGAATGTTCAGTAACAAGGGCACATAGCTTGAGCAGAACTGTAAACAGCAGGCTGGCTGGTACTATTGGTGTACTGCTACAGATGGAACAGCAAGAGACTGGTGTCATTCAGGACGCAGTTTTAGTGCTGAGACTGGTAACATTGAAGGGTCAGGCGAAAGAAAAGCTGGGTCACACTGTAGATCAGAGTTCAAATGGTACCGAATCAGTAGCGAGGAAGAGCAGAATCAGAACAAGCCGGGTCATGCAGACGTAGATCAGAGTTCAGTCGGTACTGAGTCAGTAGCAAGGAATAGCAGGGTCCGAACAAGCTGGGTCATACACAAGTAGATCAGAGTTCAGTCGGTACTGAGTCAGTAGCAAGGAATAGCAGGGTCCGAACAAGCTGGGTCATACACAAGTAGATCAGAGTTCAGTCGGTACCGAATGCTTTCTCTGGATGGATAGAGGTGTGGCCATTTAGAAAACTGACAGGCCAGGCTACTGTCAAGAAGTTGCTTTTGAAAATATTTTTCAGATTTGGGGACCCCAAGAGTAAAGAGAGTGGCCAAGGCACACATTCCACAGGACAGGTAATGCAGCTGATAGTTTAAAATTTGAAATATAGCAGTTCCACACCATCTTTTGCTATATGGAAAGGGGGAAGGTTGAAAGTCAACTTTATTTTGGCAATTAAAATAAAGGTTTGTGAATAGCCAGGGGTAATATGGAGTCAATATGTGGTAAAGTGCAACAGATACATCAACATCCTTCTTGTAACATGCCTCGCATGTGCCCTACGGGCTTCGCTGCGGAGTGTCCACCAGGCCGCTGCCGTTACAATGTGATCACTGTGACCAATCATGGGAGATCACATGAAAAATGTGTACAATGGATGCTGTTTATTCATGCCATCCATTGTGTACTATTGTATACTATAGTATTTTTTTTACATTTCTTCAATTTTGTAAAAAATCTTGACAAAAAAATTAAAAGTTAAAAAACTCACCATGCCTCTTACTAAATACCTTAGACTATCTACTTTTCAAAAAAGGGTCATTTGGGGGATATTTATACAGTCCTGACATTTAGAAGTGATTTACCCCTTAGGAACATCTCACCAAAACTGATTTTTTTTTATTGCAGAGGGTACCTAAAATCTGATTTGTATCTTAATGCAGACTTCTGGGAAAATCAATGAACAAGTCCCACAAGCAGGAAATGACATCTTTGGGGAAGTTTCATATACCATCTGAATATGAAATGCCTCTAGGTAGCCGTATTACATTGAAATTTACAAACAATTACAGCACTGCAGATTGAAAAGGACATATAATTTTTAATAACAAAAAATTACAATATGACTTGTGTTGCAATTATATTTGCTATAGTATTTTTTTAATTTTTGATATTTTTCCCACAAAAATTATGATACTCTTTAAGCTGGCCATAGATGGATCAGAATTTAGCTGTTTTAGCACTCCTTAATATTAAGATGTCACATCCTTGGCTTGACACTTGCCTTGCTTTGTCTGTACTTTTACTGTGCAAATCTTCACTTTAAAATAACTTTCAAAACCTTTTAATGAGAGCAGATGTTGTTGATTTTGTTATCACTACAGAAGATACAGATACTGTATGTAAAATTGGCCATCAGCAAGATTTTAGATTAAAATACCTAGAGACAAACAGCACAGGTAGGGATTTTACCAGAAGTACTAAGATACTGTGAAGAATACAACGATGCACAATTGATAAGCAACAGGACTGTTCTGACCAGGGATAATAGGTCTAACTGGTGTATAGGTAACTTCTATTTGATCTATAGGGTTTGGGGGGGGGGGGGCGTTAAATGTGAATGATATAGCATAAGGACATTTAGGCGCACACTGTTCAGTTTCAATTGCTCAACATATTTTTTTAATTATCTTTCAAATGACGAAGCTGTGTCCTGTGAACAAGTAAATGATGCTCTTTGAGCATCCCCAATATAAAAACAGGCCCTACCAACATAAAATAAAAAATCAAGAAACAACTAGAATACAGCCCTTGCAGTAAAAAAAGCCCTATTAACATACAATAAAAACCAGCATACAACCAAAATAAATTAAAACCCCAAAATAATACCCCTTGAAACAAAATCCCACTTATTTTTTAAGAATGCCTTGCTGCAAACAAAAGAGCAGTATAACCTATAACCTAAAATAAAGACCCTAAAAAAAACAACAAAAAAAATAATAGATGAAACCCACCAAATGATACCCTCTGAAACAAAAGCCCACCTTTTTCAAGGTAAACCTGCTGCAAACAAAATCAGTTTAACTTAAATGTAAAAAAAATCCCTAACATTAATAAAATCCTGAACATACAGCACTCCTGCAACAATCCTATCCCTATTGCTTCTATTCAATGATCTCAATAATTCCTAATTTTGCACCAATGTACTGCTTTTTAGTTGAAAGTTCTGTTCGTTGAAAATGACTAATTAGGACAATTGTGGATATACTGCTCAGATCCAGTAAGATGAAAGGCTTGTCAGGGTTTTTGCCACAGTTAACAAAAGTCAGTTTTCATTCATATATGAATAGAAGTGATATATTTTATATGTACATTAAATTTAATATTACCTATTGTGGAAGGGCAAATGGTATTAAGCAGTCAGTTTTCAATCATTTTGTAATACCTGAATGAATTTATTTAACATTCTGGTAACCCCTGTTAAAAATTCAACTATATTAAATTTAAAAAAAATATTGGCCAAAAAAACGTATTATTTAAAAATATCATTACAAAACAACATAGCATAACAATAATGTTCATCATGATGTCGCTGCACTACAAATCCTTCAAATGAAAAACCATATATTAAAGTCCTTGGACTACTGCAATAGCAGTTGCAGCAAAAACATAAGTACTGTATGTACAATAATCAACCTGTTATACGAATGAGGTCTCCAGTTTAGAAGACATTAGTAATCTTGTTACATTTTTCATCCTCAGTAGGGATTATTTCTAATCAATATTTTCATGGGCCATTAAGAAACCATGTTAATATGACAAATGTGTCTCCTGTTTGCTGCAATTGGATATTAGGGTAAGAGAGTAATTGGATATCAGGGTAAGCGTGTCCCCAAACTAATGTTCAGTAATGTCCAGTTTACCATCCTGCCTGAAAGCAGATGATCGGGCCAGCCAGCCTATCAGCAAGAGACAGTATGTGAGGTCAGGCAATGGGTTTGGGGGCTGCCTATTTTTGGAGTTTGTTAATTTGATTGTTCAGTTTTAGTGTCACTGGAAGCACTTCTACAGTGTGTGGTAAGACCTCAAGTACAACATTGGGCTTACTGAGCCTCATTTTGCCTCTCCTAAAGTGTAAACCCAAGAACAAAAATGCAATATATTTGAGCCTATCAGGATTTAGTTATGGTGGCTGTATTCATTTTTTTTCAGGACTTTTTTTTAACCATTAAAAGTAACACTCTTCCTGTTCTTGGGTGACAATGCTCACTTACTGTACTGTGCCTATGAAGAAGCGGCATTGCCATCCTAGAACAGGAAGTGCATTTGGACTACAGAAAATATCTCCCTATCCTCATCTCCAAGATGCAGGAAGGAAGTGTTCTGCAGGATTTAAGCTGGAATCAATGCTATCTAATAAGAATGAAACACAGGCAGAGTGCACAGGACTTTATCAACTCACGCGATTTCTGACATGATCAACAGGTATTTTGTTTTTGCACTTATCAACCAGATATAACAAAATTATATTAATGGTTTATTTAGCAGACCAAAATGGAGCAATTAAGAGAGGTTCATTGATATTTGTTTACATAAACAATACCCCATATAGTTTACTCTTTTTAGACTGAATAAAGCTGTCCATAGACAGGCAGCAGGCTGAATGAAAGAATAGTAACAGATTAATAATTTGTGAATGGTAACAGATCCTTTTAATAATGATTTTAGTGCATTTTTAAAGAAGCTTTTTATCCACATGCTGACAGTGCACTGTAGTTTTACAGCTGCAGTGTGGGCCAACTGCACAGAATTAAAAATATATATATATATATATATATATATATATACTGCTCAAAAAAAATTAAAGGAACACTTTGAAAAAACATCAGATCTCAATGGGGAACAATGTCATGCTGGATATCTATACTGATATGGAGTGGGAAATGGGTTGGGAACTTAAGGATGCCCCATCATTTGATGGAAATGAAAATTATCAACCTACAGAGGACTGAATTCAAAGACTCCCCAAATATCAAAGTGAAAAAATGATGCAGCAGGCGAGTCCATTCTACTGAAATTTCATTGCAGCAACTCAAAATGGTACTCAGTAGTTTTTATGACCCCCCCCCCCCCCCCAGTGCTTGTATGCATGCCTGCCAATGTTGGGCCATGCTCCTAATGAGGCGACGGAAGGTGTCCTAGGATATTTCCTCCCAGATCTGGACCAGGGCATCAGTGAGCTCCTGGACAGTCTGAGGTGCAGGTTGGACCAAAACATGATATCCCAGAGTTGTTCTGTTGGATTTTGGTCAGGTGAGCGTGGGGGCCATTCAATAGTATCAATTCTTTCATCCTCCAGGAAATGCCTGCATACTCTCGTCATATGAGGCCGGGCATTGTCGTGCACCAGGAGGAACCCAGGACCCACTGCACCAGTGTTGGGTCTGACAATGGGTCCAAGGATTTCAACCCAATACCTAATGGTAGTCAGGATGCCATTGTCTAACCTGTAGAGGTCTGTGCATCCCTCCATGGATATGCCTCCCCAGACTAGCACTGACCCACCACCAAAACAGTCATGCTGAACAATGTTGCAGGCAGCATGATGTTCTTCGTGGCTTCTCCAGACCCTTTCGCATCTGTCACATGCGCTCAAAGTGAACCTGCCCCCATCTTTGAAAAGCACATGGCACCAGTGGCGCACCTGTCAATTCTGGTAAACAATAGTAAATGCCACTCGAGCTCATCCTGTTCCTCCTTGCACAAAGGAACAGATACCGGTCCTGCTGATGGGTTAAGGACCTTCTACGGCCCTGTCCAGCTCTCCTAGAGTAACTGCCTGTCTCCTGGAATCTCTTCCATGCTCATGAGACTGTGCTGGTGGACACAGCAAACCTTCTGGCAATAGCACGTATTGATGTGCCATCCTGGAGGAGCTGGATTGCCTGTGCAACCTCTGTAGGGTCCAGGTATCGCCTCATGCTACCAGTAGTGACACTGACCCTAGCCAAATGCAAAACTAGTGAAAAACAGCAAAGATGAGTAGGGAAAAAAAATGTCAGTGGCCTCCACCTGTAAATCCATTCCTGTTTTGGAGGTTGCCTCATTGTTGTCCATCCTAGTGCACCTGTTGTTAATTTCATTAAAACCAAAGCAGCTGAAACTGATTAACAACCCCCTCTGCTAGTTAACTGACCAGAACAATATCCCAGGAGTTGAATTGACTTGGTGCTATCCTTTGATTAAAAAGTGTTCCTTTAATTTTTTTGAGCAGTGTACAGTATATGTGATTTTGCATTCTCGGGTCACTGTCTTCAGCACACGTCAATCACTGGGTCCCAGCCAATGATTTAAGGCCGGACACACCGATCAGTTGAGTAACAGGACAGGAAAGAGCTCTGTGTTGGTAAACAACATCAAGCTCTCTACTGACAGCTGTGATGTTCAGGTTTTTGTCTTCCTGCAAAGCACGGAATAAAAACCGGCACATTCCTCAGTAATAGCACCACATGGTCAACACATTAACATTTGCTAGGCACACAGTTAACCCCTTTAACGCCCTAGATGTTAATCCCTCCCCATCCAGTGTCATTAATACAGTAACACTGTATATTTTTAGCGCTGATGACTGTATCAGTGTCACTGGTGATGTCAATGTCAGTTAGTCAGTACCCACAAAGCGTCAGTGTCAGATTGCCCACTGTATCATAGTCCCTCTATTAGTCGCTAATCACATCTTTTACTATTATAAAAAATAAATAAATAAAAATTCTAGTATATATCCCATACACAAAGCAATCAATATACCCAGTTTGCCCTAAATGTATTAATACATATGATTTTTAATTTATTTATTTTTGAGTATGTAGTAGGCAGAAAGTTAAAAAATATTTTTTTTTTCAAAATGTATGGTCTTTTTTTTGTTTATATAATTAAAAATAAAGAACCCAGTGGTGATCGAATACTACAAATTTAATTTGGGTACAGTGTTGCATGACCATGCAATTGTCAAATAAATAAGCTCAGTGCCGTACAGCAAAAAATTACCTGGTCATGAAGGGGATATAACCTTCTGGAGCTTAAATGGTTAATAAATGTGTGCATGTAAACCAGTAGATTTTAGTGTATATTTTCTGCAATGTGCTTTTGAAAAACCATTGTGGAGCATACTGACTCTTAATACTATGAATTTTAATCTCAGAAAACATATGGTTTGGGGCATGGGGGTCTTTTACAAACTTTCATGGTTGTAATGTGTGTGTAAAAAAATAGAAAATTGATAAGGTTGCAGTGAAAGGGCTATAGGTCATTTGTTACATGAAGGATGACACTCCTGCAATGTCTCAGGGTTTACGACAACGGGAGTTAAATCTTTGATGAGATGCTTGGAAAGACTTTTTACGATGACAGATATGTCAGGGGTGCTGTGTTTCCTTTTATAACATTGCACCCAGTCCTGTGATTATAGTAAGGGCAGCTCCTCACATGTGTTGTATTTTTAGAGATTTGAAGCACAACTCCAGGTTCACCCTTTTCCATCACTTGCATAGTGGATAGTATCCAGGATCTCCATGACCTTCTTCGGCCTTTAAAGCTCCTGTGTTCCCCTCATTTTTTGTGCATTTAGGTCCTCTTTTTTTCCTCTTTAGCACCGCTGTCTTGAACATGTCCCATGTAGGTCTAGGTGTCAAGACGCTGCAAAGTGTGGGCATTTATGGAGCACGGACCTTCCCAGCACACCTAGTAACAACTAAACCATCCACCAACCAATCCTGCTAAGCCACTATCCTTCTGGATGATGCATGTCACAGATATAAGTGCACAAAACAGCCCCACTTGAAGACAGAAGGTCAAGGATCTCCATGACCTTCTTCGGCCTTTAAAGCTCAAGTGTTCCCCTCATTTGTTGTGCATTTAGGTCTTTTTTCCTCTTTAGCACCACTGTCTTGAACATGTCCCATGTAGGTCTAGGTGTCAAGACGCTGTAAAGTGTGGGCATTTATGGAGCACGGACCTTCCCAGCACACCTAGTAACAACTAAACCATCCACCAACCAATCCTGCTAAGCCACTATCCTTCTGGATGATGCATGTCACAGATATAAGTGCACAAAACAGCCCCACTTGAAGATAGAAGGTAAAGCTGGCCATTGTAACACACATTACACAGGCTTGGTCCACTGCTGGCACTATCAGGAAGCCTGCACTGAGAAATTGATGCAGCCATCACTGGAATACATGCATTAGGACAGGAAGTAAGTGAAAATAAACTACATGAGATCAGAAGCATTGAAATGCAACAAAGAATGAAAACAAATATTTTGTAATCGCAATTGTTTATGGTACAGCATACTATCACACTATGAAAAACAGATTTTAAAATTAAGCCCTCCAGCAACATGCTGTCACCATTGATGAAACTGCCATCATCACCCTCATCTTCCTTTCTGGATCATGGGCTCTGGCCGTTTGAATGGCTCAGAAGCGATGACATCACTCCTTCACATGCGCACGGGAGTCACTGTCGCTGCAAACCTCTCTGAAGGGATGGCATGTCATCCTTTCAGAGCGCAGTGCACATGCGCATGTGGTTTACTACCACTTTAAGGTTTACTTTAAATCTGCACTCTAAATAGGCAAATATTACCTAAAACAAGAGACCTGTGGGCAGTCTGTAGTGGGTGGGCCTGTTGAGCCCCTCCCACAGCGCTGCTCTCTGCACAGGAAATGATGTCACCACTACTATTACAAGGAAATATCTAGGATTGCAAAGGTATTTGGAGCACACAAAGTGGATTTATATCATTTGTGGCTAATGAGAAATATATTTAATTGAAAGATTTTGTGCCAGGCTTTCTGCTTTAAGTTAAAGTGGCTGTAAAGGCTCAAGGTTTTTTACCTTCATGCATTTTATGCAGAAAGGTAAAAAAGCCTTCTGTGTGCAGCAGTGCCCCCTAGCCCCACCCTAATACTTACCTGAGCCCCATCATGATCCAGTTACAGCAGCTCTCTGGGGACTCTCCCTCCTCACTGACTGAGACAGCAGCAGGAGCCATTGGTTCCCACTGCTGTCAATCAAAGCCAGTGAGCCAATGAGGAGAGATAGGGGGTGGGGCTGAGCCATGGCTCTATGTGTGAATGGACACGCAGAGTAGCAGCTCAGGAGCAAACCTGCTTGGATGCCCCAATGGCAAGCTGCTTGCTCTGGAGGCACTCAGTAGGAGGGAGGGGCAAGGGGCACCAGCAAGGGACCCGAGAAGAGGAGGATCTGGGCTGCTATGTGCAAAACTATTGCACAGAGCAGGTAAGTATGATGTGTTTTTTTATTTGAAAAAAAAATCGACTTTAATATCACTTAAAGTTAGGTCTACTTGAACTGGTAAATTGAGGTGTGCAAACAACATTATGCGAAATGCCAGTCAACAGAGAAACAGTTACGAGAATACCAAGAAGAAAACAATGACCATCAATTTGTGTTAGCAAAATAATTAAAACTGATGGACTTGGTACCTATGTTTCAATTTTTATGTTTATACACGGTTGCAGGATTTTTGGCAATGCTTTAAACATCCTTCTTTTCGTATTACTTACGTAATACAGACTCAGTGGCCTTGATTCACTAAGATGTGAGTGTATTAGCAGAGACTGACCATTCAGGCAGACTCCGGTCAATCAATCAGTCGTCTGACCAGCGTCTAGCAAGCTCATTGACGAGCGTCTACTGACTACTTTGCTATCACTAAATGTGGTATCCCGTCTGGCACATTTTTATGTGCAATACCGGATATGTTCGCTAGATGGCGCACAAGCGCGGGCTTTATTAACATTGGCATTCTTATGATGGCAAAATAGAATTCTTAGAATGTAATAAATAGTACACCTGTATTAGAATTTTCTATTTTCTTCTATTTCTTTTCTTGCTGTGTCTCCAAAATGATCAGGAAACTAATGCATTTACTAATGAATGTCATACATTCTGTACTCAAATGTTAAACATTTTCACACTTATATCTCAAATAATTTATATACTTCTAATTTCCCAATATAATTATATATCTTCATTCTCTTTAATCACGTAACTATTCTATGGTAAAGACAAGTGCAGCGCTATAAATGCATGTGATCAATAATGAATGCATGTAAAAACCAAAAAGTGCAAAGCATTGCAACAATGATGTAATATTGTAAATGGTGCTAAAATAAGTTCATAGAATCATTCCTGAATAATGGAATGTCCTTCGTGTGAGAGTACCAACTCAGAGAGTGCCTATGAATGGCACGTGTGGTCTCTCCGTGACGGACAGTAGTGCATGAACTTGTGAAAGGTAAACCACCCTTGGGACTGGTCTACACTCACCAGAACAAAAGTATTAATGTGTATGGGTTATACACATCACACATCTGGGGGTGCAGCGGTATGCTGGCAGTTATGGGTTAGTCATCCAGCTCCATCCATCCATCAGGGTGGGTGCCCAAATGGTCCTGGGGAGGAATTAGCTCAGCCACAGGAGCCAGAAAGGTGCTCAATAGTGTAGTACACTGTCACAGGGGTGGATGACCTTTCACGAGTTCATGCACTACTGTTCGTGGTTATATTTATCTTGTGTAATACCATTTTACTAGTCTATATCATTTGACCAGCGCTCGCTTTATCATTTTTAAACAATGTAACTATTCTACATTATAGCTCAAACTGTGTCTCCCACAGTGGTTTAGTGGTTAGAGCTCAGAACTTACAGCACTTGGGTCATGGGTTCTAATCCCAGTCTTGGCAACATCCCAAAAAAATGGAGATCAGTTTTCTGGGTTGTGGCAGTAATATTGATCAATCAATTATGATTTTGCCTAATGACTAGAAAGTGGATGAATGTTACTTGCGTACTGTTCTTCTGCCAATTAGGAAATGTGCAAGTTTCATGCCGTGTATATTTCATTGTAACTTTTTTCTCTTTTAAATCTGTCTCCTTATACAACTTGACCCCCTCCCCCACCCCATCATCACCTGTCCCATATGCAAATCTATGGATCACCGCCCCACTCTTTAACTATCTATTTACTGATCAAGTGAATGTGTCTCATTTTCTATCAGCTACAGCTCAGATCTCACATTATTATACAATTGCTGATTGTATCTCACCACTAGTCTGATTGAATTCACAATTCCTGGTCAGTCCTGTTCCCTGACCTCTAATAACCTTTAGGGCCAGTTCACACTACATGTGTTTCAGTTGCTTTTTCAGCATCACAAACGCACAGAAAGAAGGTTATATGGTTGTCAATGTCATAGTTCACATCAGCGCTTGCATTTTCAATGCATTGCAGGTGCTGTAAACAAAGTTGACCACGCTGCATTGTTTCTGCACAGAACTGTACTGGAACACATTGAAACGTCCTTGAATGTACTAAAACGCACATGTCCCTAACTACATTGAATACAAAGAAAATAGAAAAAAATAAGTGGAAGGGATACAAAAATGCAATGTAAACATGTCCAAAACGCATCCAAAATGTACTGGAACACACTAAACATGCATGCCAAAAGGGCATGAAAAAAACCCATCAGGAACACATCTAGACTGTTTCTATAGTGTGAACCAACCCTTAGGACTTGTTCACACCATTGGTGGTGCAGAAACGCATGCAAGAACACACATTTTCCAGCACAGCAAAGAAATGCAATGCCCTATGTAGATGTGCGCAGGTACCATGATGAAAACGTTGTTGCACCTACACACGTCTATTAAAAACAGCCCCATTCACAGCCACAAATACGCATGGCACCACACTACTGTGCGGTTAGGTGCGACACACTTGGAAAATAACATAAAAATAAGCCAACATGGCTAAAACATATCTTGAAAATATGGGGACTCTGATATCCGGCGACAGTCCGTTCACGAACGAGAAGCAATTCTGCACCCCTAAAACCAACATAGAGGAAAGGGATGGTCAAATTGCTGTGCTGCTTCCAAACCACCTCTGGCATGCCAGGGTCATTATGCAGGTCCTCGATGCCAGTTCTTGCCTGCGGCCACAAAATATCCACTGGCCACAAGTGAAGGTGAGTGGAGGACGTGAAGGTGGATTTCTACCAGCTTCAACCGCAAGCAGTACCACTCCTGAAAAATGAGAGCAAATAATCATTGACACGTCATCATGACAGTCAATTCTCAGTGCAGGCTATCTAGAGTGTCTTTCCTTTTTAACCATTTCAAGAGTTCAAGGAAACATTCTTGGAGCATCTACTGTGTTTGGAAAGGCCAAAAGTCCCCCCCTCCCCCAGGCACACTAATGCTTATGCAGGCCATAGACGGGGAGAAAAACAGCCGATTTTTCTTTTAAAAACTGAAAAATCGGTTGTTCAAGCGGCCGATGTTACTAGCAATGGTAAAAAAAAAATCGGCCGATTTTCATCCCGTCTACAGCCGGCAAAAAGTGTCCCTGCAGAGAGCTCCGCTATTTCTTTGACAGTTCTTTGACATTTATAGCGGTTGCAACAATGTATTTGTATCCATTTCGGATACAGATGTTTTTATTCGGAAACAAATAGATACAATGTTGCAACCGCTGTAAATGTCAAGGAACTGTCAAAGAAATAGCGGAGCTCTCTGCAGGGACACTTTTTGCCATACTGGAATTCCTCTCATTTTTCATCCTTCTTCTTCCTCTTCTTCTTCTTCTTCTTCTTCTTCTTCTTAATCATCATCCTCTTCTACTTCTTCTTCATCATCATCCTCTTCTTCTTCATCATCATCCTCTTCTTCATCATCCTCTTCTTCTTCATCATCTTCATCATCCTCTTCTTCTTCTTCATCATCATCATCATCCTCTTCTTCCTCTTCATCATCTTCTTCTTCATCATCATCCTCTTCTTCATCATCATCCTCCTCCTCTTCTTCATCATCATCATCCTCTTCTTCTTCTTCTTCTTCTTCATCATCATCCTCTTCTTCTTCTTCATCATAATCATCCTCTTCTTCTTCATCATCATCATCATTATCCTCTTCTTCTTCTTCTTCATCATCATCATCATCCTCTTCTTCTTCATCATCATCCTCTTCTTCTTCTTCATCATCATCCTCTTCTTCTTCATCATCATCCTCTTCTTCATCATCCTCTTCTTCTTCATCATCTTCTTCATCATCATCCTCTTCTTCTTCTTCATCATCATCCTCTTCTTCCTCTTCATCATCTTCTTCATCATCATCATCATCATCATCCTCTTCATCATCATCTTCATCATCATCCTCTTCTTCTTTTTCTTCTTTTTGTCTTCCTCTTGCAGGTCACTGCTCATGTGCAGATTTTTTATCAGTAAAAAATCGGCCGATTTGCCCATCATTGCCGCGAAAATCGGCCGATCGGCAAATTCGGCCGTTTTTTTTCCAACTTTACCGGAAAAAAAAATCTGCCAAAATACCGAAAAACGGCCGAACAAATAGCCCACTAACGATCCGAAAATCGGCCGATTTTATTTTCGGCCAAAAAATCGGCCGATTTTCGACCCATCTATGGCCTGCATAAGATATGGTGTGGCCCTAGGGTCAATGTGTGTTTAGAATACTTCCAAAATGCACATACAAAAACACTCCATCCAAATGCATGTTGCATTTCTATAGCATGTTAAACAGAAGAAAAATGCACTTACATAATGTTAACATGCGCAAGTAAAAATAGACAAAATCCACATCCTTTTATTCTGGCTTCACATACATGCATTGTGGTCTAACACCGCACTCCTGGGCAAATCACATGCAATTTGTGTGCGTTGCAATTAGAGACAAACATTTTGCACACCTCAAATTGCACCGCATCCGGGCCAAAAATGTGCAGGTCCCTTTTTCAGGGTATGCACATGGGTGTGAATAGGCATGCCATCCAATTTGGCAAATCGCAATACGCTTTGTGTACCAATATTGGTGTGTTGGTAACTTCACCTAGAAAGCCGCAGCAGGTGGCATGAAGGGGTTGCGGTTGTGATGCGGTGCAGCGCTTGCACAGAAAACACTGCAAATTTCACATCGCATCTGTGTGACACCAGAATGTGCCAATATGTGGCTTGACAAAGCACAGTGGTCAGTGCAGATTATTTTCAATCCATGTTTTTTTACACTTTTCATTCACTGGTTTAACTCAGGTGATCGTTAATCACAATTATCTCCGGAGATCACATGCAGCCCCTCAACCATCTACACATATCTCTGGAAATCTATACAGATCTCCTTGAAAAAATGTCTCCTCTCTTCTTCGGAAAACAATTGTCCTCCACCTCATAAACAGGGGGACAGAGAAGACTTCTCCTTGATAACTAAAATCAGATGAATTATCTGTGCTTCATAAACATACACCAATACTGCAAATGCATTGTACTGTCCAAGGCATTGCACACTAACGCATTGCACACTAGAAATGTCAAATGTGTTAGGCTACGTTCACACTAGCCTTGTGTGCAGGCGGCAGAGAGGCGTTTGGGAAGCGTTTTTACTGCTTCCCAAACGCCTCTGCCAATTCTGCACATTACAGCACATGGTGCTGTTCTAACGGGAGCGTTTGCGTCGTGTCGCGGCAAAACGGACGCCTCTGGACGAGTCAGGAGGCTTTGAAGCCTCCTATTCTCGTCTATGGTGCCGCTCCGCAAACGCCCGGCCGGCGTTTGCGGTGCGGTTGCGACGCGGTTGCGGGGCGTTTGCGGAGCGGTAACACCACTCAAACTGCATTATAGGCGTTTGTGGGGCGTTATTAACGCTCGGCAAATGCCTAGCAACCGCCGCTAAACCGCGCATGCGGCGTTTGCGGAGCGTTTTCCGAGCGTTAAAAAACGCTCCGCAAACGCCGGACCAACGCTTGCCAAACGCTATAGGGGTGTTTGGCAAGCGTTGGCAAAACAGCCTAGTGTGAACGAGCCCTAAGTGTGTACAGTGCATGAGTGTAAAATGCTTTAGTGCACACTGCAGTGTACAACGCATTGCACACTGTAATACACTGTACAATGTAATACTGTGTACACCCACACATTGTAGACTGTAATGCACTGTACTCTGTCATGCAGGATGGAGCAACGCATTGCACACTGTGATACCGTGTACACCCACACATTGTAGACTGTAATGCACTGTACACTGTCATGCAGGATGGAGCAACGCATTGCACACTGTGATACCGTGTACACCCACACATTGTAGACTGTAATGCACTGTACACTGTCATGCAGGCTGGAGCTACACATTGCACACTGTGATACGCTGTCCACTGTCATGCAGAATCCAGCAACGCATTGCACACTGTTATACCATGTACACCAACACATTGTAGAATGTAATGCATTATACGCAGTATACATGTCCAGATATTCAAAGATTAGCCATGAAGGCCTAGCTGGTTACCTATTTGGCGACCGCAGATAGCCGAATAATGCTACACTGCATCCAGGCAGCTCTGGGAGGGTGTCATATGACATCCTGGCAGAACGCGCTCTCCGTGATTGCTGTGTCCTAAGGACAATCACAGCGGCTTTTTACCATGTGATCAGCCATGTCCAATGACACGCTGATCACCGGGAAATGCATTTGCTGGGTCTTGGCTGCACTTTCATCACGCTGTCAGAATGTGTGGAAAGTACTGCCGAGAACCAGCAGTTATCAAAGCAGGGGTCGGCCCCGATGATCAGTGCCCACCAGTGCCACTCGACAGTTCCGCCCACCTGTGGCCAGCAGTGCCACCCACCAGTGCTGCCTCATCAACGCACATCAGTGTTGCTAAATTACCAGTTTACCAAATGTTATAATATAAACAGACTTTTATTCATTATGAGCTATTTTGTGGTTTATCGAGCAAAAAGTAAAACTCACAGCAGCAAGTCAATACCACCCAAAGAAAGCTCTATTTGTCTGAAAAAACTGATACAAATTTAAGATGGGTACAATGTGGCATGACCGCACAATTGTCATTCAAAGTGTAACAGTGCAGAAAGATGAAAATTGGCCAGGACAGGAAGGGGGTAGGAGTACCCAGTAGGCAAGTGGTTAATATCATTGACCCATCAATACCCAGGAGCTAATGTACAGATAAGTAGCATGTGCACCAAGTGAGATTCTGCTAGGCCCCACCCACAAAATTGCAATTACCTGTCCCTCACATGTTATAAACATATTTGCAATGGCCACACTTACTTTACATATAAGGATCATCTCCTCAGTTGAGAACTGTGCTCTCGCCATGTCCAAATGCCAATAAAGTTATCAAAATTTTCAACCAACACAAAACCTCCAACCACTTCTCATCCACTTACACTCCCCACAACCACTTCCGGGTGCGCGCGCACGTGATGACGGACTTCCAGGATAGCCGTTCATGCGCCATGGGGACACCTGTTTGGTGCTTATTTGTTTGCAATCGCGCATTTCTATGCACGGCTATGATAGCTTTCGCAAATGTGTGTTTCTTATTGATTTGTTTTTTTTAACCTTGGCTAATATTTGTTGCCAAAGGCCAAAAATCAACAAAGTGTGGACTATTTTATTACTGTAAATCGAATTGTAGAAAACCTGTAGCTGGCTGCACAGTGAATGTGACATTCATTAGTACATAACAATATTGTGGTGCAAGTGGGTTTTTTTTTTAGTTTTGAAAAAGCCAGTTTGCACCCACTTGCATATTCACGCTCTTACAAGCTACATTTGAGCAGATTATATAAGTATACAAAGTAACTATTAAGGTTGTTCATATATTGAACATAAAATAAACACAAAAACATCGGTCAAACATTTATTGATCAAATATATCATCATTTATTTGGTCAGCAGGAACAAGTAGGTACAGTCAATATTTTGGTGAGTCACAAAAATAGGATTCACGTGGCAAAAATAAAACACTCCTGCTCATAAGAGCTTACAATCTAAAGATACTTCTAGTGAACTGTGTGTGCTCAGGTTATAGCAGGAAACAAAGGGGAAGATGAATCAAGTAACATTTTCGTGCACATAAGATTTACTTACACAATCACTTAGTATGAAGATCCATTCACAAAAAAAAGTCTACAGATCAAAATATCAAGAAAACAAAGCATGTGAAAAAAAAACCCTCCCACCTCTACAAATCCCCTCCCACCTCTACAAACCCCCTACACATACATTTGTCAGCAGGTTTTGTCAGAAAAATGCATTGGAGTCTAAATAAGCAAGCAAAATTAAAACAAGAGCAGATTTTAAACAAAACGATTGACATGTGTGAGGCTTTCAATGCAAAGAGAAAAAACACAATCATTGTGCAATAACACACAAACACTTTACAAGGCCAAAAATATGCAAACATTTCCAGCCCACTTCCAAACACAGCCTGAGTGGTGTCTGGGGCAATTCAGCACAAAATCTCTTCCTCCCCCAAACCACACCATGCAAGGACTTAGTCACAAACCACCCGGCCTAGTAACAGGCCAACTCACTCCCTACTGCACATCTTTATATAAGCTAGGTTGTATTTGGAGCGCGCCAAACAAGGCCCCACACCCAATGAAGCCACACCCACCACTGACCTTAATTTGGTCAGTGAAAGTGTTTTCACCTGATGAATCCTCTTCCTACCTGCATTAACCCTTGGTATACAGGCCCCACAAATCAGAAAGAAATATACAGTGAAATGTACGTGTGCAGCATACCACAGAACATTGAGCAGGGATGTGAAAGGGAACCCCAATTGGAACCTTTATTGCTACTATGGTCACAATTCCCTCCAGATTCTCGCATGAGTTAAGACAGTCACATGACCACATCTTGTATGCAATACTGAAAATGACAAATCGATTTGACTAGTATGGTGAATTTCCCATCAATTGGCAAAACACTCCAGAAATCAAACTTCACCAAACATTACACTCTGGGCAAAGCCAATTTACAAATCCTGCGACTTACAGTAAAATTTACCATTGCAATGCAATTTTCAAGACATCTGACACAGATCTCTATGCAAATTGCCACTAAAGTAGTACATGTACTACTATATACTACATACTATATACATATACTATATGTACTATAGAAATCAATGTTTGAAACACACCCATGTGGTCGCTCTAATAGCATACAATAAGGTGCGACTTTGCAGACTTTCTCTCTCTCTGTCAGCTCTTTGCTTGCCAAATCCTTCACAAAAGTGGATGGAGTGTAAACCATCATTATCAAATCTATTAGTGCTCCAGGCTCTTATCCCATTGTATGACATTCACATAAGGTGCAGCTTTGAAGGTGTTTCAACAGACAAGGCCTCATTCTAATTCACATTTTAGGGATCATTTAGACAGAAAGCAAAGATGTTGCCAGAACATCTATTTGAAGACAGCCACACACGGAGATCATGCTACTTCCTCACCGGGGTTGGGATTCAAACCGACAACCCTAGAGTTGTGAGGCAGTAGTGCTAACCACTAATCCATGGAGCTACATTGCTAATCCAGCCTGTATTTCTGTGCTGTGAATCAATCCTAGGTCCCTGGGCATGGTCAGTATAACTACCAGATATCTCCAATGTGACACAAATGTTGTGTTATGTTGCCAATTCAGATGTATGTTGGTTCTATGTATCCCAATACAAAGGATTGCAATACTAATACAGGCGTACCTCGGTTTACCAATGCCTCAGGGAACGTCATATTTGGGGTACAAATGCCAAACCATTTCAGTTAATTGGTCTGTTTACAAATGTTTGAATAATTTGGTATGGGCATGTGGCCTGGTATGGTTCAGGAGGGGGGGAGGCGCTCGCTTGTCCCCCCCCCTTTCCTGACCTGCTGGGCTGCATGCTCAGATAAGTATCTGTTATGGATTTTGGGGGGTACCCCATGCTGTTTTTTATTTAATTTCAGCGTGGAGTTACCCCTTAACATCCATACGAGACCCGAAGGGCTTATTATGGATGAGAGGGGGGACCCCACGCCGGGTTTTTTACAAATTGTTTATAATTCCCTGCAATACTTTTACATCAACTGTCAGTGGGGAACTCCGCCGACAGCTGAAACATGAGCGCTGCATTGGTTTTCGCTACTAAAATGCTGCATGAGTTGATAACATAACTCATGCGGGATTGTAGGAGCGACAGCCATGTGTTAATGTTTCAACTGTCAGCGGGGTTCCCCACTGACAGCTGAATGTACAAAAAAAAAAAAAGCGTGGGGTCCCCCCTCACATCCGTACCAAGCCCTTCGGATCTGGTATGGATATTAAGGGGGAACTCCACGCTGAAATTAAAAAAAAAAACAGCTTGGGGATCCCCCCCAAAATCCATACCAGACCCTTATCCGAGCATGCAGCCCGGCAGGTCAGGAAAGGGGGGGGGGGCGAGCGAGCGCCCCCCCTCCTGAACTATACCAGACCACATGCCCTCAACATGGGGGTCTGCTTTGGGGAAGGGGGGCTCCCCCCCAAAGCACCTTGTCCCCATGTTAATGGGGACAAGGGCCTCTTCCGTTATTGGGATAATTGGTCGGCCATTTTTTGGGATTTTAGCATATTTTGTTTACCAGTAAAGTTGAAAATTTTTTGTTCCAAATTTACTGATAAAAAAAATGTGCCAAAATCCCGAAAAACAGCTGACCAATTAACCCACTAACGGCCCGAAAATCGTTCGATTTTTTTTTCGGCAGAAAAATCGGCCGATTTTAGACCCATCTATGGCCTGCTTAACATGGGTCTAAAATCGTCAGCAAAAAAAATCGGCTGATTTTCGGCCCGTTAGTGGGTTAATTGGTCAGCCATTTTTGGGGATTTTGCAACTTTTTTTAATTGGTAAATTTGGATAAAAATTGGCCGATTTTGCAGATCGGCCGATTTTAGCTGCAATGATCGGCAAATTGGCTGATCTTTTAACAGATAAAAAATCTGCACATGAGCCATGACCTGCAAGAAAAAGAAGAATAAAAAAAAAGAATAAGAAAAAGAAAAATGCAGGCCATAGATGGGGCGAAAACTGACCGTTTTAAAAAAAAAAAAAAATTCGGTTGTTCAATGGGCCGACGTTACCACCAATGGTAAAAAAATTGTTCAATTTTCGCCCCGTCTACGGCCTGCAAATATAATAGCAAAGTAATTACTTCTGTCCCTGCAGAGAGCTGCGCTATTATATTTGACATTAAAAAGTATAAAGGTTGCAACAATGTATCTATTTGTATCCGAATAAAAACATCTATATCCAGAATGGATACAAATAGATACAATGCTGCAGTCTCTATACTTTTTAATGTCAAATATAATAGCGCAGCTCTCTGCAGGGACAGAAGGAATGTTTCAGCTGTCATCGGGGTTTCCCACTGACAGCTGAATTTTAAATTATTTCCGTGAATTAAATAAATAATAAAAAAAACAGCGTGGGTCCCCCCCTCTCATCCTTACCAAGCCCTTCAGGTCTGGTATGGATATTAAGGGGGAACTCCACACTGAAATTAAAAAAAAAAACAGCGTGGGTCCCCCTCAATATCCATACCAGACCCTTATCCGAGCATGCAGCCCGGCAGGTCAGGAAAGGGGGGGGGACGAGTGAGCGCCCCCCCCTCCTGAACCATACCAGGCCACATGCCCTCAACATGGGGGGGTGCTTTGGGGCAGGGGGGCTCCCCCCCCAAAGCACCTTGTCCCCATGTTGATGAGGACAAGGGCCTCTTCCCCACAACCCTGGCCGGTGGTTGTGGGGGTCTGCGGGCGGGGGGCTTATCAGAATCTGGAAGCCCCCTTTAACAAGGGGGCCCCCAGATCCCGCCCCCCCCCTACGTGAACGAGTCTGCGGTACATGGTCCCGCAGACTTATTCACAAAAAAACTAAGTGTGGTGTAAAAAAAACACAGTACAGGGTCTTTGACAAGTCCTTTATTAAAACAATGTCCCCCGAAGTAGATCCAACGTCAATCACGGCGGCGGCGGCAGGGACCCGAAAAAAGAAAAAAAAAGGTTCCGCTCTCGTCCGAGGCTTCCAGCCTTGTGAAGAAGAGGCTAGCTGACATTTCTTAATTAGGTATGGGGCGGGGCCAGCCGGGCACATCATCCCCGCCCCTTACCTATTTGAGAAATGTCACCCTGTCTCTCCACTGAGGCTAACTAGCTGAATGCAGGAGACAGTCTGACATTTCTTATATAGCTATGGGGCGGGGCCAGCCGGGAACAGCAAGCATGTGACATGGGGCGGGTCACTCGGATGATGTCCCCGGCTGGCCCCGCCCCATACCTATATAAGAACTGTCAGCTAGCCTCTTCTTCACAAGGCTGGAAGCCTGGGACTGGAGCGGAACCTTTTTTTTTTTTTCTTTTTTCGGGTCCCTGCCGCCGCCGCTGCGATTGACGTTGGATCTACTTCGGGGGACATTGTTTTAATAAAGGACTTGTCAAAGACCCTGTACTGTGTTTTTTTTACACCACACTTTTTTTTTTTGTGAAGGAGTCTGCGGAAGCATGTACCGCAGACTCGTTCACGTAGGGGGGGGGCGGGATCTGGGGGCCCCCTTGTTAAAGGGGGCTTCCAGATTCTGATAAGCCCCCCGCCCGCAGACCCCCACAACCACCGGCCAGGGTTGTGGGGAAGAGGCCCTTGTCCTCATCAACATGGGGACAAGGTGCTTTGGGGGGGGAGCCCCCCCTGCCTCAAAGCACCCCCCCCATGTTGAGGGCATGTGGCCTGGTATGGTTCAGGAGGGGGGGGGCGCTCGCTCGTCCCCCCCCCCTTTCCTGACCTGCCGGGCTGCATGCTCGGATAAGGGTCTGGTATAGATATTGAGGGGGACCCACGCTGTTTTTTTTTTAAATTTCAGCGTGGAGTTCCCCCTTAATATCCATACCAGACCTGAAGGGCTTGGTAAGGATGAGAGGGGGGACCCACGCTGTTTTTTTTTTTTTTTTTTTATTGCGGACCTTTATTTTTACATTCAGCAGTCAAAATAAATATTATCTAGACCTTTGAAATAAGTAAAATCATTACAGAAATAATTATAAAGGATAAGAAACAAAAATAGAATCACTAGAACTAAGGAAATCTAATTAGATTGCATGAAGATATGCCGAGTGCTGTTTATTAAACACAATAGATGCGACTGAGTGCTGGCTGTCAGAGGAATCCGCAGTAAGATTCACTATTAGTCAGTGGCTAAAAAGCAAACGCCCATGGCAGAAGTCTAAAATGTGTTCTGCACATGCTCAGTTGTATCTGCCAAAGACACTGCACGGGCGTCTAGATTTTTACTGTGTCGATTTCCTTCAAAAAAACGATTTTTAACACATTCTTAATTTTTTTGGAAATAGCAGATATTGTTTAAAGTGAAGTCCTGATATTTGGCAAAGCAAATTTCTAAGTGAACATGTCTCTACAGTGATTTTTCATGGTGTTAGACGTGCTTCTTAGCAAGTCTGCTTTTGTGAGTCTGATTTCGGGCGTGTGTCTTTTTGTGAATTAGATTGGGCATCTGCTTTTGGGCTCTGGTCAATAGTGAATTAGGTTGCAGGGTAAAAAATAGACGGACGCCCATGAAAATTGGGCTTAAGCCCATAAATATGCGCCCACGCCCAATAGTGAATCAGGGCCATAGAGTTTTCCTACTCCCTATATCCAGTCAAATGCACAATGTATTTATTGCATCCAAATGCTTCAGAACCAGCATTTTCTTTAACAATTTTTTTTTTAATTTTTTATTAATGTCTTTGTCGAAGCTGCCCAGTACGTGAAACAATGTAATCTGTTTTCTTTATGGCAGATGAATAGAGAGATAAAAGTATATAATTTGTAGGAACAGAAGATTTGCACTATTTCTCTATAAAATCCTTGCTTTGATAGAATCCATCGCTTCTCTGAGAATAAAAGGGATATAATGGGTTGAATATTACAAGAAAAATGATTTCTTGCTGCAGAACTTTTCATATGTATGTCTTCGTCCAAAACTTTTTTATTGGAACAATTGCAATTCTAGCTAGCAACAATGCACTGGAATGGGCCTGAAATCTTTAACAGCAAGAGACCTATCATGCTATCACTTGGATAATGATTCAACTTTGTTACATTATGGACACAGTAAATGATCTCATTCTGCTGTAATTTAACACCTTAGGCAACAGCAACTGTGGTTTGTGTTTTGTCAAAATGATTATATATAGTAATAGAGACTGTAATAATGTACATAAAGACCATTCGTTCTGAGAGAATGTGCTTTGGCAAATCGTTGATTCATGTAGGAACAACAGATAATACAAAACATTTCAATTTCTTGCACTGCTTGAATTATCATCTCCACAGATTCTATCAGCTTGCCAGAGGCAGATCAAGCATTTTCTCTTCCTTATGTGTTTTCCAAGAAAAGGCAGATAAGAGAATTCATGGTGGAATTAAACGCTTGTCAAACAATTAGCTAAACTAGTTTAGACGTGTACATAAAGATGGCCTGATTGTTTCCAAAAAGACTGCCGTGTGAAATGTGCATTGCCAGTAAGACTATGAAAGCTGACCACACACAAAAATGTTTCTTTACCATCTCCTTTAGATCTACTAATAGTTATGTAGTATAATAGTCTGCCTGATTAGATACTATTATTATTTTACAGGATTTAAATAGTGTCAACAGTTTGCTCAGCACTTTATAATATAAAGGGAGACAATACAGCAACGATTCAGTTTGATACAAGAGGGTAAGGAGGGCCCTGCTTCTGGGTGCTTGCAATTTAATATGAAGGGGATGGTGGTACAAAAGGTAATAACTGTGGGGGATGGACTGATGGGAGAAATAGATTATTATTAGCCAAGGCAGGATAGGCTTCCCTAAAGAGATAGGTTTTCCAGGATCGCCTAAAGGTGGGCACAGTAGGAGATAATCAGACACATTGGGGTAGAGAGTTCCAGAGGATGGTGGAACCTCTGGAGAAGTCCCAGAGACTAGCATGAGAGGAGGAGACAAAGGAGCTAAAGAGCAGGAGGTCTTGGGAGGAGCGGAGAGGACGGTTTGGGTGATATTTAGAGACAGGATTGATGACGTAAATGGCTTTATATATTGTTGTTAATGTTTTGAATTTTATTCATTGGGCAATGGGAAGCCAGTTGAGGGATTTCCAGAGAGGAAGGGCAGACATGGAATGGTTGTAGGGTGGATGAGTCTGGCAGCAGCATTCATGATAGTCTGAAGATGGGACAGCCTTGACTTACAATAGTCAAGGAGAGAGATAACAAGATAGCGAATAAGTTGCTTAGTGGTTTCAATGGTTAAAAAGGGGTTTATTTTTAACATGTTACAGAGGTGAAGTCTACAGGATTTGGACAGTGATTGGATTTGAATCTGAAAGACAGATCAGTGTCCAGGATTACACCTAGTACTCTGGCATGAGGGGAGGGACTGATGGTTGTATTATTGATCTTGATGGAGAAGTAAGGGGAGGGGGCAAGGGCTGGAGGGAATATTAAGAGCTCCATTTTAGAAAGATTGAGTTTGAGAAAGTGGAGTGACATCCATGCTGATATGTCAGTTAGTAGGTTAGTAATGTGAGAGGAGACTGAAGAGGTGAGGAGTAGAGAGATAGATTTGTGTGTCATCAGCATAGTGATGGTACTTGAAGCCATTGGAGTTAATCAAGTGACCAAGGGAGGAGATGTAGATGGAGAAGAGAAGGAGTTCAAGGACAAAACCTTGGGGGACCCTTACAGAAAGAGAAAGTGGAGAGGAGGAGACACAGTTATAGGTGACACTGAAGGAGCGCTGTGATAGGTAGGAGGAGAACCAGGAGAGAGCAGAGTCTCTGAGGCCAAGAGATTGGAGTTTTTTGAGGAGGAGGGGATGATCAACAGTATCAAAAGCATCAGAGAGGTCGAGTAGTAAGAGTATGGAGTAGATAAAAATTAAAGTATTGAATAGGTAGGCCTTAACATTGCACAGTTTTGGTAATTTCTAAAGGAGCTTGTGCAGAGATTGTACAAACAGAATGTAATGAGTATGTACAGCTTGAAGGAAATTAAACTGTACTGCAACACCACAAACCGAAAATGCTATTTCATTATGTTTTTTTATATCCAGAGCAAAGTTCCCCATCAATGCCTATCTTCATGCTTTATGTTGTTGAGAATCACTTTGAAAAACACCCCCTAACATTTCTAGCCATGGCCATCTTTAGTAATGCTAATGATTCATGTAGCATTTACTTCCTGGAATCCTTCTGCCCTCAATTCAGGTATGCGGCAACAGGGAGTGCTTAACTTAGAAAACCTCTCCTCCCCTCCTCCAGATGAAAGAAAAAAAATGCACATGTAGACTCTAGGGATGTATAACATCACTTTGGCTTGGGCCAGAAACCAGGAAGTAACTGAAGAAATGTAAAAAAAAAATTTATAACAAGTAAATATAATTTACCCTGCTAATCTATTTGCTAATGCGAGCGGCATAAGGTTTAAAATAGTTAACGTTGTTTGAGAGTTTAGTTCTACTAGATGCACCATACCAGAGAGACTGCCGTGAAAGTAGCACAGGGTTATGGTTATGTGATCCACTTTACTAAAGAGATTGCCATGTTGCCACAGATGAAGTAACATGAGTTACAGGTTGCCTGTCATAACAAGTTACTGGATAACCTGCTGTTGACAGGAAGAATGCCTTATTCTTTTTTTTTTGTTCCACAAAGTTTATTGAGAAAATCTCAAAACATATAAATGGTATAAATTGTACAATGTAATACAATGTGCCAAAGAAAAACGCGGTAAAACACAAATCGCACATGCCAAACAATAAGAAATACGCAGGCGAACAAAATAATAAAGCCATCTCGTGTCACCTGTAACAATAATGAAGTTGAACTTGGAAAAAAAAAACACGAGAACACAGCAAAAAAAAAAAAAAAAAGAAGGCAAACACCAATCATAATCACCACATAGCATACAAAATATCACCAAACGAGCAGGATCATTTATTTGCACCCCCAGATATCTTTTATCGTAGAGTAGCAGAGTAGGGGGGAAGGGGATAAAGCTAAAGGTGCTGGGCTTCTGGTGCAAGGAAGAAGTTGCGAAAATATAGAAAGCTCGGTGTTATCCATGAGGAGCAGCAAAGGTACCACTCAAAGGTAGCCAACGCATATGAAAATAACTCCGTGGAATGGGAGAGGCACATGTGCAAGTGTAATCCGGGTGTGACATTAGGTTGCCTATGGACAGCGGAATAAACGTATGTGTAGAGGAAAAAAAAAGGGAAAAAATGAAGTGGAGAAGATGTGAAAAACAGCAAAGACAGTAATGGCAGGTACAGGGCACAATGAGGAAGGAGTCGGGAGAAAATAAAAAATAAAAAATGGCGAGAAGCTGGAAAGCCAAAGAAGGAAGAAAAAAAAGTGTAGAAGAGAAAAAAAAAAAAAAAAAAGGGGGGGGGGTAAGGGTCAAAGGGGAAGGAGGCTAAGGGGGGGGGGGGGGCAGTATGGATAGACATGTCATATAGGTGGAAGCTCCAAGGACAGAGCTGGTGTGCTCATCCCCTAGGGGATAGAGACATAAAGCAGACAATCGGGCACCAGGGAAAAGGAGTGTCTCACTACCTGATCAGTGAAAGGGATATAATAGAAAAGTGTTTTCGACAGCCTAGCAAGGGTCGAGGAGTCAATACAATACAGAGTGTAATACAAAGCCACAGGTCTGGCTCAGAGTCAGGTAGAAAGACCCATGATGGAGTGGTATTCGTGGGTCGTTCGGAAGTGAATCCAACACGACCAAGTATGGGAGAATTTAGTCGAGTTATCTTGGGAGGAAGCAATCAGCTCCTCCATCTCTGCAATTCTTCCCAGACGAGTGAACCAATCTTTTATTGAGGGGGGTTGAGTAGATCTCCAAAGCACAGGAAGACAGAGTCTAGCAGCATTAATCATATGCATAGCTAATGATCGGAAGTATAGACGTTTGGGGAGCGGTGTATGGTGGAGGAGAAATTGCGCCGGGGAGAAATCGAGAGGTAAAGTGGACACTGACGAGGTTATACGGTGGACTTCCTGCCAGAAGGGCAGGACGATAGGACAGGACCACCAAATATGGAGAAGGGACCCATCAGGTGCTCCACATCTCCAACAATTATTGGGTAGAGAAGGGTTAAAACGATGAGTTCTGGAAGGGGTAATGTACCTGGAATAAATGTATTTCTGACCCCTGATATAAGAGACGCCTTCTGTCCCTGGCGCGCCTGAGGATGTCCTCTTTAATTGGGAAGCTGACTAGGCAACATATTACATCTCTCGGGGGATCAGAATCTCTGCCCCTGGGACGGAGTGCTCTGTGTGCCCGTTCCAACTCTATAGGTGTGGCCGGTGGGCGACCTAGTAGGTCATTAAAGATCGCCACAACCGTTGTAGAGATGTCGTTCGGTTCCACAGATTCTGGCAAACCACGGAGTCGAATGTTATGTCTGCGTCCACGGTTATCCAAATCCTCTATTTGTCTGTAGAATTCACGGATATGTGATGCGTGTGAGACTGTTGTCTGCTGTATGTCTGCTATGGCATCTGCATTAGTGCGGTTAGCAATTTCCACTCCCTCCAGCCTTGTGCCCAAGGAAAGCAGGTCATTTCGCAGGTCACTGAGGGCGGTGGTGAGTGTGACTTTAATGTCTGCAGCCACCGCCTGAAGATCTCTGAGAGACACTGCCTGGGAGTCAGAGGAGAGATCATGCTGCGGGACTGCATCTGTGACATTCTCAGTGTCACTACTGTGAGCACAGGCTGCCGTTGAGGAGGGAGGGGGGGGGGGGAGAGGGGGAAGCTGCATGGGACCTGTCCCTCTGCTGGGAGCGGAACAGCTCCTGTATATGCCGCGATTGCGGCTGAGTAAGGACCCGTGGGGAACGGGAACGGGAACCGGGTGTGTTCCGGTCCGTTTTCCCCATGGTTATGTGCCCCTGCCTCACCCGATCCTCGGTGCAGTGTGAGGAGAAGTCTTCGGCCGGCGGGAGCTCCTGGCTTAAGCGGCCATTCCGGACTGCGGCAGACCACGCCCAGAATGCCTTGTTCTTAGCTTAATAAATTACACTATTGGCATCCAGTTTTGTAAACTTACTGCAGAGCTCTGCAGAGAAAGTTCTTTACAAACCACCCAACATACGGCGTTTATTTTGGCTCAGGGAGTGAAATTACATGAAAGTGTTGAAATAAGCATTATAATTCTAATATGATCTGGATCATATTGGATAAGGATCCTAATCAGAACTAGTCATTTTCTGATTCATGGTTATTTTCCCATCTGATGTAATTTATGGAGTATATTGTTCTGGTTTTAAATGTGTCTAATATGGGGTGTGCATTTATGTCTTGTAGAGGCAGTTGTGTAAAGTGTTAAGCTGGGTACACACTGATAGTTTTTGAGCCATTGGCTACAATTTTTTATTTGATGCTGATTTTCCAGCATGTCCCTTTGACAAAAGCCAATCATTAGACTGACTTCTGTCGGAGAAACAGCTGTACACAGTAACTTAAAAACAGCCGGTTACTGCTGAACCGGCCAATTTTCGGCCCCAGTGTACCCAGGTTTAGATTGTCTACTTATATTTGCAACAAAGATTTACTGTATATACATGAAATTGTTATATCTGGCTGCTGCAGCTTTTTTATAGAAGGATTTTTGTGGAGTGATACAGGGTTGACTTCTTATGGGATTAAGGGCTCATTCACACCAGCTGCTGCTTTTCAAAGCAGAAGCTGGTGTGCAGTGCTGTCCAGCAGACCAGCGCAGTGTTGATACGCCAACACCGGTGCATTGAAGTGCTCACTTTTTGTAATACTAACTTTATTGAAATGTCACACAATGAGACAGTGTTCTATTGGCTGGTGTGGTAACCTGCAAAGTACTGGAAAAAAGGTACTGTACGCAGTACTTTTTTCAGTGCACACCACCCTCACACCATTGCAATGCACTGGAGTGAACTGGCAACACTGAAGACATTTTGCCTTGTCTTGCAGTTGGGGTGGGGCTGCAGTGGCACTGCGCTGGAGTGGGGGTGCGGTGGGACTGCGCTGAGGTGGGGGTGCAGTGGAACTGGAGTGAATGGACCCTAAAGCTGATATAATCACTAAGCACATCATCCAGACATAACATCCCTTCAATGTGTTATCAGAAATGGCAGGAGATTGCAGAGCTCGGTACATTAGAAAGAAAAAGGAAGCTGATCTCAAAGTCAAAACACACTAAAGTTTTTTTTCCCACAAGTACAATACTGGAATTGTAAAAAAGAGACAGATTGTTTAATTACAACTTCATTTTTTTAAACCGCTTCCAGATGGAGGTACGCATATATGCAGCCCTTTGGCAGGTGGGCTTTAATGCCGAGAGGCCACAAATATGCGACCCTATGTAAACACTTTTCTGTGCTGAGAGCGCATGCCCTGCATGCTCCCAGCACAGTTACTGGTGAGGACTGGAAAGATTCCAATGCCTACTTGCGATTGGCAGCTTTCCGATCACGTGACCACTGTGACTGCCAATAACAGCAGTCACATGGTCGGAATGCTAGACTCCGTCTCCCAGCAGTTAAAACCTCTTAAAGGGCCAGGAGATGACAGTGGGAAGGAGTTAAATAAAATTTCACTTTAGGAACATAAAAACAGAAGACTCTCTAGATGGCAAGAGTGACCACAGCAAATAATAGTTTAATGTTGAAAAGTGAGAAATAGCTCAGGCAAGGTGTGATGCTATAAACAGGAAAGTATTGAAAAAGCATGGTATATATGGATTACTAAGTAAGCTAGTGCCTTAGATGGAAACTGACAATGCATTTCCTGACAATAGGGAAAGGGTGGAGGTGATAGGTATATACAATGCATCCAGAAAGTATTCACAGCGCTTAACTTTTGCCTTTTGTTATGTTACAGCCTTATTCCAAAATGGATTAAATTCATTTTTTCCTCAACATTCTGCAATTAATAACAATGACAACATGAAAGAAGTTTGTTTTGAAATCTTTTCAATTTATTAAAAATAAAAAATGAAAAAACCCACATGTACATAAGTATTCACAACCTTTGCTCAATACTTTGTTGAAGCACTTTTAGCACCAATTGCAGCCTCAAGTTGTTTTGAGTATGATGCTACAAGCTTGGCACCCCTATTTTTGGGCAATTTCTCCCATTCTTTTTTGCAGTACCTCTCAAGCTCCATCAGGTTGGATGGGGAGAGTCGGTGCACAACCATTTTCAGATCTCTCCAGAGATATTCAATCGGGTTCAAGTCTGGGCAGTGGATGGGCCACTCAAGGACATTCATACAGTTGGCCGGTAGCCACTCCTTTGTTATATGGGCTGTGTGCTTAGGGTTGTTGTCCTGTGGAAAGATGAAATGTCACCCCAGTCTAAGGTCCAGAGTGCTCTGGAACAGGTTTTCATCAAGGATGTCTCTGTACATTAGTGCATTCATCTTTTCTTCGCTACTGACTAGTCTCCCAGTTCCTGCCCCTGAAAAACATCCCCACAGAATGATGCTGCCACCACCATGCTTCACTGTAGGGATGGTATTAGCCAGGTGGTAAGCAGTGTCTGGTTTCCTCCAGACATGATGCTTGGCATTCAGGCCAAAGAGTTCAATATTTCTTTCATCAGACCAGAGAGTTTTGCTTCTCATGGTCTGAGAGTCCCTCAGGTGCCTTTTGGCAAATTCCAGACGGGCTGCCATTTGCCTTTTACTGAGGAGTGGCTTCCGTCTGGCCATGCTACCATATAGGCCTGATTAGTGGAGTGCTACAGAGATGGTTGTTCTTCCGGAAGGTTCTCCTCTCTTCACAGAAAAATGCTGGAGTTCTTTCAGAGTGACCAGAGGGTGTTTGGTTACCTCCCTGGCTAAGGTTCTTCTTCCTCGATCGCTTATTTTGGCCGGGCAGCCCGCTCTAGGAAAATTCCTGGTGTTTCCAAACTTCTTCCATTTACGGATGATGGAGGCCACTGTGCTCATTGGGACCTTCAATACTGCAGACATTTTTCTGTACCCTTCCCCAGATCTATGCCTTGATTCAATCTTGTCTCAGAGGTCTACGGAAAAATCCTTGGACTTCATGGCTTGGTTTGTGCTCTGACATGCACTGTTAACTGTGGGACCTTCTATAGACAGGTTTATGCCTTTCCTAATCATGTCTAATCAACTGAATTTCCCACAGGTGGACTCCAAACAAGTTTTGGAAACATCTCAAGGATGATCAGTGGGAATAGGATTCACCAGAGCTCAATTTTGGGTGTCATGGCAAAGGCTGTGAATACTTAAGTACATGTGTTTTTGTTCGTTTTTTATTTTTAATAAATTTCAAAGATTTTAAAACAAACTTCATTCACATTGTCATTATGGGATATTGTTTTTAAAATGTTGAGGAAAAAATTGAATTTAATCCATTTTGGAATAAGGCTGTAACATAACAAAATGGAGCAAAAGTTAAGCTCTGTGAATACTTTCTGGATGCACTGTACATGTCAGAAAAACTGCAATAAAAAGGAATATAAGGAAAGCATATTGCTTCTGCACACACGAATTCATAGTTTGTGCACCACAGTGCATAATATGCTATTTGTTTCTACAATTGTTTTCAAGGTGAAAGCAGATAAATCGTTTTCATGGACAGCCTTCTATGTAAACCTTCTTTGGAAGGTCTTTGAATCATGACCTTTTGTAGGCTTGATTTGTATTAGTTGGATATTTTTTTCGCATCCCTCTTAATAGTACTAAATGATAGGGGACCCTGAACACAGTTAATTTGCACAAAAAGTTCAATATTCTGTTTTCACAATATACTATAGATAATGGAGTTTAGAAGATTCATATATATCTCCATTACTGCTGAAAATGTTATGCTAAGCAGTATTTAATATAGATGTTCCTAGCTGTGCAACACTTATCATCATGACATAACTTCAATTAATTTATTCTTGGTAATGGCTTTTTAGCAGAATGTAATAATATTAGACATGAAAGGAACTGTCCTACTTATTATGTTTAGTTTATTTAATCTTTTGAGATTAAATTAACATTTCTATTTCCATTCTGTTGATTAGCTACTCACAAAAATGATCAAATATAGACTCTGGGTCTTCTTTTAATATCTGTGTCAGAATGCAATGATGTAGTGCAGGGTACTTGCCACAAATGTTTCTGTATTTACATTTAGTAAAGATATCAAAATGAACACCCTATTTCTTTTAAAGAGTACATTTAGTTTTAGTAGACTAGTGCTTAGTAGGACCAGTCAGGGAATATTTTCAAGAAGAAACTGTGTGAGGGGTGAAGCAGGTCACACAACCAAGATTTTGGAGAAGTGGGGACTGATAAGTGCAGGGCTGGTTTTATATCCCCTCCCAGGCTGGTTCCTTTTTTCCACTCCCACCCAAACACACCACACACAAACACACAATATTCAAGGTAACAAATTATTGAATAATTTTAATGAAAAATAGATCCACCCAATTAAAGTTATCAGAAACATGTCCACAGATAAATAGTGAAATATTGTACTGAAACACCAGAAAGATGTCAGTTCAGACACAATCAGAACCATGCTGACACAACCAGAAACATGTCTAAAGAGACATAATCACTACCATTTGACACAACCAGAAACATATCTGCAGAGAACAATCAGTACCAGGGGCGGACTAACAACTCATGGGGCCCTCGGGCAATAGGGGGTCATGGGGCCCCTGTGTCCTTGCCCAAACTCAAAAAAGCCTATGAAAAAGGTACCAGGGGCATCTCATGGGGCCCCCTACTGACCCCGGATCCTCGGGCAGTGCCCGAGTTTCAAAATGGTCAGTCCGCCCCTGATCAGTACTGTACTGGCAAAACCAGAAACATATCCAATGAGACACAATCAGTACCATACTAACACAACTGGGTACATGTCTGTTGAGTTAAAATCAGTACTGTAGTGACACAACCAGAAAAATGTCTGCAGAGATATAATCAGTATCTTACTGACAAAACAAGAAATGTATCCACAAATGTACAATCCATACCATCAGGGGTGTATATTTCAAAAAGTCAAACAAGGCATTTGCCTAGGACGGCATCTTTCAGGGGGGCAGCAGCATTTTTCAGGGGGGCAGCGCCGCCTCCCTAAAGAAGAGATGGAAGGAGGGACACAAGCAGCATGGGAACCAGGTGGGATCTGATAGAGGCTGCGGGCTGCTTGATGGTGTATTCAGAGCCTGACCCTTGTTCCCGGGGATGTCCGGAGTTGTGAAGGTGAGTGTCTTCTCTCTCACCGGGGTGGGGGGGGTTGCCAGTGTATGGGGGGGTGGTGGTCATAGAAGGCTCTCTTGGATGGGGTTGGGGTGTTGTTGGGCACTCTTTGTGGGGGAGGGGGTGTTGGTCAGTGTCAGGGACAATCCATGCGAGGGGGGCGATTTTTGTATTACCTATGGCAGCACAAAACAGAAATACACCACTGCATACCATACTGAAACAACCAGAAGTTTGTCTACAAAAACTCACTGGTGTATATTTACCAGAACTGGTGCACTCGGAATCTGCTGCAGCTGTATGCAGTATCTAATCAGCTTCTAACTTCAACTAAGCTTTGGCAAAAAGAAAAAACCTGGAAGCTGATTGGTTTCTATGAGGATCTGCAGCAGATTTTGCACTATTCTTTTATAGTAAATAACCCCAATGGATATTTTTTTTAAACAATTGGCTTTTATTCAGACAAAAAGCAGAACATATGAACATAAATGAACTGCAAGGAGGAATGACATAATATCGTATCATGTAGTACACAATTACCAATGGGTATTAAATCAACATACCAGATACTAGCACAGCCAGAAGCATGTCTGCAGAGATATATACAGTACTGTACTGTCCTGTCCTTTGAAGCTTCAAGTGTGCTGGGGATCAAGAGAAGTGAACCTGCAGGCATGCAGTAGTTGTGAATTACTCTGATATGTCCACAGTCTTGCAGCAAGTTTCAAGACTAGTCAGTTTGCATCACCTAGTGGAAACCAGAGGAGTGCCCTAGAAGAAAGATTAATATTCCAAAAAAAGAACAGTAGAGTATGCCTTGTTCTAGAAGGGTGTGTGGGGTAAAAGTTTCCCATAGCATTTATGATATTTGCTAAGACTAAGAACTAGATAGTAAGAAATGTCCTTGCATGAGTACCCTCATTTTAAATGATACATGAAAGAGGACTGGGTCCAGGACTCTTTTTGTAAGGGGATGCAGGTGCCATACGACAGAAGTGCAGAGATATATAATGGTTTAATTGACTATCTACTACTATCTACAGGTAGAAAATATTTTTGACTGTGTAAATGTATTATGCCCTGAGAAATCAGAAAGATCCACCTAACAGAAACTGTCTGCAGTGGACAGTGTATGTAATATTTGGGTCGTTAAGTTTAATTAGTTAACAGGTTGCATGACTGTTACTCCAGTTTACTATAGTCTGGAGGTTAATGCAGAAGTGTAAATATGCTTTATTGTTATATGAGTCGGATTTAGCACTAGTGGGATCTCTCATTTCAGCAATCTGGGGCAATATTTATGAGGGGTAATGTAGGGCTTTTTTGGTGTACTCCTTGTGGTTGGCCAATGTGTGTTTTAGAGGATGTTTTCTCCAAAGCAGTCAGAGATCCCACACTCTTACTTGACAAGAGCTAGTGGCATATAAAGATCATTTAAGGAGGATGTATGCATATGTGATGGCATCTAGAAGTACAGAATGCAGAATGCCACAAGAACAAAGCAACAGTGAAAGAGGTTGGTCTTGAATGATCCCCGATGGGCAAACTGCAGGGGCAGAAGAGTTCTAGTGCTGTATTTAGGTTTGATAATTACCAGTAGATCTTGATTACCAGACAAATGATATTCAACTGTGATCCTGTACTATGAAAAATGCTGTAGCATAACATTTTCTGGCACCAATTCCCACAAGTGTGTCTGCAGAAGCTATGTATTTACCTGCATTACCTGAAGAAACCTGACTGTTACGTTATGGCCCTGCTAATTGAAGCATGAAGCTTGAACTGTCCTTTAAAATGGGCCTGAAAATTTCAATTTTTTTTTGTTTTGTAGCCTTCACCTTCCTCTTCTTAAATGACTTGTGTGCTTTTTGGTGAAAATAAGCACATTTACAACATACAAGTTCTAAAATGTAGCCATGTTTTACAGTTTTTAAGCTGCCATATGCACTTACTAGAACTATTGTCCATTGGACAACTGCTCTTCCATATTAATATGTCACTTTTGGCAAGTAGTAGTAGATAATAGTTTGTTCAACACATTACCGTAACTTTATTTTTAATTCCACAGCCGATATTGGCCTCTGCCTAGTAGACTGTGATTTTAACAGTAATCTTTTAGACAGGGTACAAATAAATTACTACGTTTTTGGTTTACACATACTGTAGGTTTCTTATGGTTTTGTGCATTTGCTTTAATATTTCATAAATATATATGCATACTTATACATGCCCTACAACTGGTATTTAATAGCAGGTGCAGAAAACTGTTCTTGTGCATATGAATGTTATATAAGCAAGATACAGGGGTTGGACAGAAATATGGAAACACTACATGATTTGCAGGTGCGAAAGTGACATGTTTCACATTGAAAGAGGAAGGGATGTAACATTCTTTTGCTTCCGCTGTGTGATGAGACACCTAGCTAAAAGGTGGAAGCCTCATTTTCATCATTCACTGTGTGTGCTGCTAGTAATACACAATCCTGTCAGAGGTTACTGAGTTTCAGAGATGGCAAATTGTTGGTGCCCACTTAGCTGGTGCCTCTGCGACTGAAGTTGCCAATTTATTTGTGGTGTTGTGAAGTATAGTATCAAAGGTTATTATAATATATACAGTCATCTAATAACCATATGTGCGGTTGACCTGGTCAATTGATTGAAAGAGACAAAAGGACATTTCACAGGATTGGGACCCAGAATATGAAAACAACTGTGACTACAGAGCTCAATCTCAGTCTTCCAAAGCCCATGTCCACAAAAAATGTGTGGAAGGAACTTCATAAGCAAAACACTCAAGGGAAAGCTCCAACTGCCAAGCCACTAGACTTGCCCTCCTGAGGATTTACCCCCTTTCCTGACCAGGCCATATTTTGTGTTCCGGCGCTGCGTTACTTTAACTGACAATTGCATGGTCATGCAATGCTGCACCCAAATGAATTGTACATCCTTTTTTTCCCACAAATTGAGTTTTATTTCTGTGGTATTTGATCGCCTGTGCGTTTTTTATTTTTTGCGCTATAAAAAAAAAGACCGACAATTTTGAGAACAAAACTATATTTTTGACTTTTTGCTATTAAACATGTCCAGTAAAAAAATTTAAAAAATCTAATTTTGTCATAAATTTAGGCCAAAATGTATTCTGCTACATGTCTTTGCTAAACAAAATCCCAATAAGTGTAAATTAATTGGTTTACGTGACAGGTATAGCATTTACAAATGGCATCATATATACTGGGAATTTGTTTTATTTTTTTTTAGTAATAGCGGCGATCAGCTACTTATAGCGGAACTCCAGGATTGCAGTGGACATTCTGACACTGGAGGGAACTGACTTGGTGTCACTGACATCCCCAGTGACACCAATACAGTAATCAGTGCTAAACAAAAAAGCATTGACACTGTACTAATGGCACTGGGCAGGAAGAGGTTAACATGAGGGGCGATCAAAGGGTTAACTGAGTGTTGGGAGTGTTTTACTAGGGGGTGGTGTCAGTGTGCTTCACTGTAATCACACTGCTTTAGATGGCTGTGCTCTGCACAGCCATCCAAAGCAGTGTGCCTGAGCTGACAGGGAGAAGAACTGTTAGTAAACAAAACAGTTCTCCTCCACGTCGAAGATCCTCAGAAATCACTGGGCGCCGGCGAGTAATCACTGGTCAGGACCCGATGATTGACAGTCGCGGCCGTGAATGGCGGCATGGGTAGGGCGCACGCCCGGAAATGCGAAATCACGTATATATACGTGATTTTGCGCACCCATGCCGTGCTGTAGCAGTATTTCTGCTATAGGGTAGTCGGGAAGCGGTTAATGCTCAGAAGAGGAGAGAGTTGTTCAACACCCATAAATTGTGGACTATTGATTAATTGAAAACTGTAATATGGTCAGATGAATTGGGCTTCACTCTCTTCCCAACCATTGTACGTGTTTAGGTGTGGTGAACACCCTCCCAAGCTTATAACCAGGACTGTCTGGTGCAAATGGTAAAGAATGATGGCGCCGCAATCATGGTTTGGGCAGCATTATCTTGATATTCTGCAGGCCCCATCATCACCCTGAAAAGTAGAATCGCTGCCAGCAACTATGTACAAATTGTGGCCAACCATGTGCACCCCATGGTGCAGACATTGTTTCCCGAAGACAGCGCCATTTACCAAGACGATAATGCTCCGAATCACACAGCTGATGTTGTCAAATCGTGGTTTGAAGAGCATGCAGACAAAATCTTGCACCTTCCCTGTGTACCACATTCGCCGGACCTTAATATCAGAGATGCACTAAGGTCAATTTTGGAGAACAAGGTTCAGGCTTGTTTTCTACCTCTGGCATCTATGTGAGAACTAGAATGATTTTTGTATGAAGACCAAGACTTTGTATTTGTCAATTCCCAGGAGAATTCAGGCCGTCTTGGATTCCAAAGATGGTCCAACACCATATTAGGTAACAATTTCATTCTTTAACTGGTGTTTTCATAATTTTGTCCAACCCCTGTTTGTGTAGTATAAGAAAATCATATGTCATTGCCCAGACAGATAAGTCCCACATGCCATGTTAGTAACATTAAAGCAGAATAGGTCCAGTATCTGTCAGGGACCTCAGATCTGGCCACGATCGCGCACGGGTCTGCGCATGCGCGGTATACCCAGCCGCACTAGCGTGCGAGCATTGGGACCTGGGCACCCGCCACGGCAACGGCGGTCGTGCATGCGCACTCGCGATCGCGGACGCGCCCCTGGCACCAATCAGGGCGCAGGGCGCCCTATTTAAAACAGGACAGGTCTGTGTTCTAATTGCCGTATGGTCTTACCTGTATCCTGTGTTTCCTGTATTGAGATTGCCTTGTTGCCGACCCTGCTTGACCCTGATTTGCTGATTGTCTCCTGTTCTGATCCCTGGTTTGTCTGACCATTCTCCTGTTTAATCCTGCACGCTCTGATCTCCTGTTACCGAACCCGGCTTGTCCTTCTGTCTACTGTTTTGGTACCATTCTACCTCCACCGTTACTGACCCGGCCTGCCCGACTCTGCCCTCTCTACCTCCTCACATCAGGCTCTCACCTGCTATACACCTCCGGTGGTGCTTCTACCACACCTGGGTGAACCCAGGGGTTGCAACCTGGTCTCGGCCTGTTCCAAGTCCATCCCCACCATCAGGGGCCCTGGTGAACAAGCAGGTTGGGACTTAGATTCCACACCTTGGGGGATTCCGGTCTGTGGAACGCTAGAGGCTACCGCCGGCAGGGACATAACAGTATCAAACAAATTTAAAATCTAGGATATCCCAAAAATAAACAGAATTTGGTACCCAAATAAAACTGTACACAGTGTTCCAAATTATTATGCAAATTCTATTTAAGTGTCACAAAGATTAAATATTTTGTTTTTCAGTTTAACTCATGGATGGCATTGTGTGTCAGGGCTCTTTTGATCACTGAAAACAATCTCGGACACCTGTGATAATTAGATTGGCCGGTGAGCCCAATTTAAGGAAAAACTAGTAAAGGACAGTGTTCCACATTATTATGCAGAGCACCATTTTCAAGCAATATGGGGTAGAAAGAGGATCTCTCTGCTGCCGAAAAGAGTGAAATAGTTCAATGCCTTGGACGAGGTATGAAAACAATAGATATTTCATGCAAACTTAAGCACTATTAAGAGATTTGTGGCTAATTCAGAGCACAGACGGGTTTGTGCAGATAAAGGCACATTGAGGAAGATTTCTGCCAGATCCATGCATCGGATCAAGAGAGCAGCTGTCAGGGCAGGAGCGGTGGAATGGGCAGGCAGGCCTAATGGTAAGGTCACGCAGCAACTGACGACAGCCGCTACTCACAGACCAGAGTCCCTCAGGACGCGGAGTCTAAGCCCCAGGCAGCCCTTCACCAGGGCCCCTGATGGTGGGGATAGACTTGACGCAGCCTGAGACCAGGTCGCGGCCCTCGAGTAACCCCAGCTGTGGTAACGACTGCCGCCAATGGCGTACAGCTGGTGGGAGCCAGATGGAAAAGGTATAGTGTGGTCGGACAGGCCGGGTTGATAACAACGGAGCAAACAGTACAAGACGGTAGACAAGAATACTCAGGTCACGGGCCGGGTTCAGCAACTGGAGGTCAGGTAATGGGATAAAGCAGAGAATAGTCTTGTCCAAGCCGACTCAGTTACCAGGAGAGCAACGACAACAGAACAAGAGCTTGCTGCAAAGGAACATACAGGACACGAATGCAAAGAGCAACTGCAGACAGCAGGCTTAAATGTGATCAGCCACACCCTTCTGGAGGAGGAGCCGCAGAGGCCTGAAAGCATAAAGGCTCCCACCATGCTTTGCAGGAACTTAAGATGGATGCCAGCACATGGAGCAACACAATCTCTGAGGAAAGGTAGGACCTTGACAGCAGCTGCTAAAATACCATTACATAGCAGCAAACAGATATTTGAAGCAGCTGGTGCCTCTGGAGTCCCACAGACATCAAGGTGTAGAGTCCTCCAGAGTCTTGCAACTGTGCATAAACCTTCTATTTGGCCACCAATAACCAATGCTCACAAGCAGAAACGGCTGCATTGGGCAGAAAAATACGTGAAGACTAATTTTCAAACAGTCCTGTTCACTGATGAGTGCCGTGCAACCCTGGATTGTCCAGATGGATAGAGTAGCGGATGGTTGGTGGACGGTCACCCTGTTCCAACAAGGCTGTGACATCAGCAAGGTGGTGGTGGAGTCATGTTTTGGGCCGGAATCATGGGAACAGAGCTGGTCGGCCCCTTTAGGGTCCCCGAAGGTGTAAAGATGACCTCTGCAAAGTATGTGGAGTTTATGACTGACCACTTTCTTCCCTGGTACAGAAGAAAGAATTATGCTTTCAGTAATAAAATCATCTTCATGCATGACAATGCACCATCTCATGCTGCAAAGAATACCTCTGCATTAAAGGCTGTTATGGGGATAAAAGGAGAGAAAGTCATGGTGTGGCCTCCATCCTCCCCTGACCTTAATCCTATTGAGAACCTTTGGAGCATCCTCAAGCAAAAGATCTATGAGAGTGGGAGGCAGTTTACATCCAAACAGCAGCTCTGGGAGGCTATTCTGATATCTTGCAAACAAATTCAAGCAGAAACTGTCCAAAACCTCACAAGTTCAATGGATGCAAGACTTGTGAAGCTGCTATCAAATAAGGGGTCCTATGTTAAAATGTAACGTGACCTGTTAAAATGTTTAAAAAGTTAAAATGTTGTTAAAAGTTTGATTGAAATAGCTTTTGATTTCAGTAAATATGCTGCAAACACAACAAATGACAATTTTCAGTTCTTTACAACCTATAAAGTGTTTTGAAACTTACTGTGCATAATAACTTGGAACAATGCATTGTAAGTTTTTTATGTTTAAAAAAAATACTGTTATCATTAGGAGGTTTGTTCAATAAAATGTGAATTGTACTCTTAATAGTTGATAACATGAGAATTATGCTGACTGTTATTTACATCAATTATTTAGGTAAATGAGAAAAATATCATTTGCATGATAATTTGGAACACGGTGTAAAAGGGTATCTCAACAACCTGTCTTCTTCCCCTCTTTTTTGTCCAAGACTTCCTTTGTGATTATGTATTGTTACTATCATCTTTATAGTAGGAAAATATTTGGAGACTGGGTGTCTTTTATATATTATGGTTACAAATAATTATAATATATTTAAGATATACACTCACCGGCCACTTTATTAGGTACATCTTGACAGTTCCAAGAAAATATTCCCCACACCATTATACCACCACCACCAGCCTGAACCATTGATAGAAGGCAGGATGGATCCATGCTTTCATGTTGTTTACACCAAATTCTGACCCTGCCATCTGAATATTGCAGCTGAACCAGTCTGCCCATTCTCCTCTGATCTCTGACATCAACGAGTCATTTTCATCCACACAACTGCCATTCAATAGATATATTCCCTTTTTTGAACCATTCTATGTAACCCCTAGAGAAGGTTGTGTGTTAAAATTCCAGTAGATCAGCAGTTTTTGAAATACTCAGACCAGCCTATCTGGCATTAACAACCATGCCATGTTCAAAGTCACTTTAATCCCCTATCTTCTCCATTCAGATGATCGGTTTGAACTAGATGCCTAAATGCATTGAGTTACTGCCATGTGATTGGCTGATTAGCAATTTGTGTTACCAAGCAAATGAACAGGCATACCTAATAAAGTGGCTGTTGAGTGTAATTGTCAGCAAAGGGCTCACCGCTGGTGGTACTGTGGCTCACCTGCTCTATGGGCTGCAGTACTGGGACTTACCAGCAAGTGCCTTTCAGAAGTCAGAATCTCACCTCCTGCACAAGCCATCACCTGAGGCTGATTGCAGCAGGTGTACTTAATCAGCAATTAAGCCTGTAATCAGTGCCTTGGTGTTTGTTCCCCTGAGCCTGTGATATCCTGTTATCCTGTTTTGTAGTTTTCCTGAAACCTGCTACCTGTTACCTACTCCTGTGATCCGCTCCATGTCCTGTCTGCCTCCCTGTGCCCCATGCTTGATCTCCTGTGTATGACTACGCTTTTATTCTGCACATGTATATATTGGGTGAAGGTTTTGGTTATTTGGTTTTTGCTTGCACTGTGCGTTTGTATACTGGTGTGTATCACAAATAAATTATATTATTTAAATCACTCCTGAAGCCTAATATTCCCTGTGTCAGTCCACAAATCTCTGGTCATGTCTGGATTACTCACAGTAATTTTGTTGTATTTGTTCACAAATGGATAGCTAGTTTTTGGTCCCCAAGTGGTCTGGCATAAAGTGTTGTTTGTATGTCCTTTTGTTTTTATTTGTGTGTGTGTGTATATATATATATATATATATATATATATATATATATATATGTATGTATATGCATTGGCAATTGTACTGGCAATTAAATGTATAGGTTTTTCTATGTTTGTAGGGCACGAGAGCCACTCATGAATTTCAGCTGGTTTCTCAGTATTTAAGTGAACCTGCGATGGGTGTGCCCTTGTTTTGATTAATTGCAGATTGCGTAAAACACATTAACTGCTGTTCCCTACCTGTTTGGAGCTTCGATGTCTTTATGATATGGAACATAAACAATAAATTTCATTGGATTTCCCTAATCATTGGAGTATGGTCAATCTATTTGTTCTTTCTGGATCACTGGTGGTTGTGGACTGGACCTACATCCGATCATACAGTGGAGGGGCTGATACAGAGTAAGCCAACCTGAAGCATTGGGTGCACTTTACTATCTTAACAACCTGCCATTCACAAACACCAAATACAATGACCTGGAACCTAACTACAGACATAGGACATTTGAAATTTAGACAATTGCTTTACTGAAATGTCAGGAGAAGTCATTAGGCCTGAGCTTAGTAACATCTTACTAAGCTTAATATCGATGGCTGCAATGTTGGCTTGGATAATATTTACACAACATGGAGTTGATACAAATTTAGTTTTGAACTATCAGACTTGCCAGACTGATTCCACAAAAAAGCTTTTGACCTATAATTAAAATGAAAGAGCTTCCTTACAATTATACACCTTATAATATGCATTTCTAATAGACAGCTTCTCGTTTACAATATATATACATCCATGCTCTGAAATATACCGTGTAATAAATTATACAGCTTTCTATTGCTGATCTATAAAAACAAAATCCAATAAAGTGAAAGCAATAGTTTTATGCAGCACGAGAAGCTAAATAAAATTCAATAAAGTGAGTAGAGTAACCAGAAGCAAAAAGTAATTTGTCATTACATAAAGAAAGGTGATACAGCGCAGATGAGGAACAGATGTAAAAACTCAGGATGGCTGCTGATCTCCAGCTGAAGAAACCATGCAATAATGTGAAACAAAATATATTATTTTTCCGTTACTTCCTTCTTGTTTTTAATTATTTACTGTTTTGATTTTACTCCATCAATCATTTACTGCATATAGGAAAACAGTGAAGAACATAATATTTTAGAAGCACGCGATAAACTAAATCACAAGCAAAATTATTGGACAGTTTACATTCTGGCCCTTGCAGGTGATGAAAGCTGTGTGTAAGGTGGTGAAAAGAAAATTGGGAACAAATAGAATTATATTAGCTTCTTTTGTAGTGTGATGCTATTATCTGAAACTTTCTTCTCATGCCCTGCTGTGATGTATGCCATAACCTCTATTCTCCATGAGTATAAAAGCACAAAACTTGGATGCAATAATATTGTTGGATGCTGGCAGCTCTGCCGCAATTTTCTTATTTAAAAACCGCTGTGTGCTTTTCTCTACTCTGAGCTTAAAAATGGAGCTTTGGTGTAGCGTTGGGCTATATAGTACTTGTTCTTCCTTTATTATCCACATTAGATAATCTCATCAGCTCCATAAAGCCTCCTTCATATCAACACCAATTCATCCCAACATCTTACTTGAGAAATAAAAAAAAGGTACCCTGGTTCCAAATCAATATGTTCCAGACAAACTTGTCACCTCCTTACTGGAAATTCAAAGCTAAGCAAGCCAACCAGTCCACAATTACACATAAAAATCAGTGAAATACAAAATAACTGGGAGAGCTTTCTTCCTATTGCGCCAAACTAAACTGGTTAGATTATTTTAAATGCTATTTTTTTTCATTGATGGTACCCAGGAAAAATAGGCAAATGTAATTTGTAAAAATATGATGTCTGTAGCAAATCAAGACCCTCTGTAAGCCCGCCAGATGGCTCCACTGTAATGGAAAAATTTGTTTTATGAATTATTGATTAAAAAAAAACCTGTAAAATGCAATCTCATCTGTTAGGACATTCCTGGATGAGTATGACCACACAAACAGAATTCTTGCAAATGAAAGATATGTAAAATGGTGCACTGTTCCTTTGAATCAAACTACAATCATGCTAAACAAATCAAACCAACTATGTTCAAGTGCTTAAAAATATCTTGCTTTTCTCATGCTAAACAAAAAAAAACATATAGTGGTCAATAAATGGTGGACCGCGAATAGCCCCAGCAGTGCTAGCGCCCGGACCGCCAGCCTGCCAACCCACAATGACAGATCTACCGCTGAGCAGGGCAGTCGTCACTGCAACGTGACATCATGTGTGTGCCCCACCTCTTACAGCTCACTGTCTCTCCGGCTCCCTCTCTCTGCCTGTACACAATCGTTAAGCAAGGATCCTGGCAAGTTCCTGTCTGCCCTCAAGGTAGGGTGTAGTATTACAGGGGCACTCTGGTGGGCACATTGAATGTTAAGGGGCACTCTGTTGGGCACAACATAGAATGTACCTATCAGAATGACCCTTAACATAAAATGTGCCCATCAGCATGCCCCTTATTTTATGTTAAGGGGCACTCTGATGGGCACATTTTATGTTAAGGGGGCACAAATGGGCACATACTGTGGAAAAGGGCACTCTGATGGGCACATGTGATGGAAAGGGGCACTCTGATGGGGAATATGATGCAAAGGGGCACTCTGATGGGGAAATATGATAGAAAGGGGTACTTTGAGTGTAAGGGGCACTATGATGGGAATACCTGATGTAAGGTGGCAATATGATGGGGATACCTGATATAAAGGGGCACTCTGATGGGGACAACTGATGTAAAGGAGCACTCTGATGGGCACACCTGATGTAATGGGAATACATGATGTAAAGTTGCACTCTGATTGATGGCGACATGTAATGTAAGGGGGCACGCTGATGGGCACACCCTATTCGGACCTTGGCCAGAAGGAAATTTTAGTGGCTGGACCTCCTTGAATTTGAATTCAATACCCCTGATATAGACACACCATATTGTAAATAAAATTGTATGCTGTAATAAACTCAATTATACAGTATATTTATCAAAACTGCCTCTTATAAGTATTCATGTGTCATTATATTCACTCCTAAAAAATAGTCCAAGTGTTTATGCAGTGACACATTTCTTCCGTAAAAGTGCTCAAATGACTGTGCTCCAATCCCCAGTGCTGTCACTTCCATCATTAAAGAGGAGTTCTGGTCCCCCCTCCCAAAAATTAAACATCAGCAGCTACAGATACTGTAGCTACTGGCTTATAGCTTTAGGGCACTTACCTGTCCAGGAATCTAGCTGTGTCCTTGCTCCAAGCTGATTCTTCAGCTGGTTGTCAGGTGCTGTCACCGCCATCTTGACTAAGGGAAACCAGCAGTTAAGCCTTCTGCAAATCGCGCTGCAATTTGTGAATGGGAACTGTGAGGGCTGCAGGGCGGAAGGAGGGGGCCGAACTTCTAGCTCAGTTCGCCGGGGCAAAATGAGCCGAAAGTGGCAGTGGGTAAATGTCAAAACCAGGTACCCACTGCTCCTTCACCCCAAAAGGTGCCAAATGTGGCAGCGGAGGCAGAAAATCTGAGTTTCTACTTTTGGGTGGAGCTCTGCTTTAAGTGCAATGGTCACTCACCTCAGTAGTAGACCTAACCTCAATAGGTCATAGTGCTTCATCTGTGCTTTCCATCTCATGCCCTTAGCAGCTACTTCATGCGTGGGTCCTTTTAAGAGACCTACTCTTGCTGTCTTCAGTACAATATGGTTCAAAAGAAGGGGAAAGTTCTCATAGTGCACCTAGTATTGCATTAAAAAGCTTTTATTATGTTTAAACTATGCACTCACACAATTTGAAAAACACTGAGCAGTATTCCAACCAAAACATGGAGAATCTTTTCACATTTTCGGTTTGTGCATGACCAGAAGTGATGTCACTGGCTCCGCCCGATGCATTGCATCACTAGTGACGTGACTTCATCAGGGTATCACATTATATACTATCATACAGTATATCATTTTATTTATGGTGTTTCTATATGGATGTTTTTGGTTTAGCCAGAGATAAGCAAGATATTTTTAAGCACTTGAACAAGGGAAATATCTATGTGTCTTTAACACAGGAGTGTATAGGTTTGATTTGTTTTGCATGATTGTAGTTTGATTTAAAAGAACAGGGCACTATTTACATATCTTTCATTTGCAACACTCTAGTGTGTGAGTACACTATGAGATTGGAGCAGCAGTTTTGTTTTATAGTTTATTTTGTCATTTAAAGCTGAAGCAGGGGCGGACTGACAATCATGGGGCCCCCGGGCAATAGGGGATCATGGGGCCCCTGTGTCCTTGCCCAAACTCAAAAAAGCCTATGAAAAAGGTACCAGGGGCATCTCATGGGGCCCCCTACTGACCCCGGGCCCTCGGGCAGTGCCTGAGTTTCCAAATGGTCAGTCCACCCCTGAGCTGAAGGGTTATTTTTGTAATATTTCTCCAAAACAATTTTTGTTTCTTTCTGGTACCTAGTGCAAGCACCAAAATACAAGGGGAATCTGTTAAGACCTGCATTTTGCAACCATCAGTTGTAAAAGTACACTGTGCAACCTTGTGTAAGAACATAAGAGCTTCTGTTCTATGTACTGTATATGTTGTAAACTAAGGATCATACTTTAAGTACACATGTAAAACTAATACAAACTGAGGTAAACCATTTTTATACATGACATGTACTACACTATTAAACAATTGTATGCATGTATTACACAAGTGCAACTTTTAAGACTTTTTTTCTAACAACCTTTTAGTTTTTTGACACATAGGCCTGATGTTTTGGGACAAGTATGTGTTAGATGTTAAATAAATGCTTGTGCATGGCATTTTTTTCTCTGCTTCTGGATGTGCATACTGTTGGTGGACTGTTCTGGTGGTAAATGCAGCATGGCGCATAAGTGTCAAATACACAATGCGTAGACATTTTTGTCTGTTTCCTAGGTTACAGGGGTTTGTTAGGGATGAAGGGGGAGGTCCACCAGTGTCACAACAAACGCGTATACACTCACCAGCCATTTTATTACATACACCTTGCTAGTACCGGGTTGGACCCCCTTTTGCCTACAGAACTTCCTTAATTCTTCGTGGCATAGATTCAATAAGGTGTTGGAAACATTCTTCAGAGATTTTGGTCCATATTGACATGATAGTATCATGCAGTTGTTGCAGATTTGTCAGCCGCACATCCATGATGTGAATCTCCCATTCCACCACATCCAAAAGGTGCTCTATTGGATTGAGATCTGGTGACTGTGGAGGCCATTGGAGTACACTGAACTCATTATCATGTTCAAGAAACCAGTTTGAGATGATTTGAGCTTTGTAACATGATGCATTATCTTACTGGAAGTAGCCATCAGAAGATGGGGACACTGTAGTCATAAAGGGCTGGACATGGTCAGCAACAATACTCAGGTAGGCATATAAGTTCACCTTTTGTAACATGCTACACGTTACACCCATATTCATTATCTCAACCAGTCTGCCCATTCTCCTCTGGCCTCTGACATCAACAAGGTATTTTTGTCCACATAACTGTCGCTCATTAGATATTTTCCCTTTTTCGAACCACTCTCTGTAACCCCTAGAGATGGTAGTGCATAAAATCCCAGTAGATCAGCAGTTTTTGAAATACTCAGACCAGCCTGTCTGGCATCAACAGCCATGCAACATTCAAAGACACTTAAATCCCCTATCTTCCTCATTCTGATGCTCAGTTTGAATTAGATGCCTAAATGCATTGAGTTGCTGCCATGTGATTGGCTGATTAGCAATTTGTGTTACCAAGCGATTGAACAAGTATACCTAATAAAGTAGTTGGTGAGTGTATGTGAATCACAAATTGAACTGTGTGAATGAGGCCAATGGTTTGCAAACGATGCTTCAGTTTAATCACCTGTTGTTGCCAACTAACTTTGTAGCAAGACAGAGGGGTTGATTTGCTAAAACTGGAAAGTGCAAACTTTTGTGCAGATCTGTGTGGAAACCAATTAGCTTCCAGTTTTTTGTATCAAAGCTTAACTGAAAAAGCTGAAGAAAGATGCTGATTGGCTACCATGCACAGCTGCACCAGATTTAGTACTCTCCAGTTTTAGTAAATCAATCCCATAATCATTGGACAAAATGAGGGGACTTTATCAAACTTGGAGCAGCTGGAATCTGCAGAAGATGTGTATGACAACCAATCCGCTTCTATATTTCATTTTCAATGCTTAACTGAACAAGCTGAAGACAGAAACGGATTGTTTGTGAGACACATCAGCTCCGGAATATGTCTGTTTTGATCAATTTAACTGACACTGATTTACTAAAGAAGTAAAGCATGTTCACTTTCGATGTGAATTTGTACTTAGTGGAGGAAGTGAAGCAATATGAAAATTCACGTTGAAAAGAATACACAATCATTTGTAAGGAAAACATAAAAAAAAGGATTTTTGCTCACATGTGATTAGATGATGGGACCTTTCAACTTCACCTCATTTACTAAGCCAATCAAAAATTTACTTTGCAGTGAAAACATTTACTTAATATATTGAATGATTTCAATCATCCACTCATATGCACAGAAAAATCATGTACTTTTTTATTATCCTTGCACATAATTGGTTATTCTTTGCAAGCTATTTTACTTTGTTTTACCTCTCAAAATAGTCCAATGTGTTTGTCATGGTACATTCTTGTTAACATAAGTGTTGTCTCATGCTGGGAGCCTCTCCATCTCCTTCCTGCCTGTATGTGTGATTGTGAAATCAGGGAGGTAGTTTGGGCCCCATCTCACCCTGGAGGCTTGGACACTGCTGCATCAATGTCTTTGAACAAAGTACAAATTCTCATATTAACTAAAACCAGTCTTGTATTCTACAACCGTACCTCATACTTAATTTACCATGCACACCAGTATTCATTGAGATTATTGAAAGAAAATATTGTGCTTTAAACAGAAGAATTTTCTTTACTATTAATAATGACATATGCTAATTGTTGATGTCCTTGGTAGTTATCTTGTTAGCAGACTTTTAAACTCTCCAAAGACCATTTTTTACAGCACCAAAATAGAAGCTTACTAACAAAATATTGCGCTGATATCTTAGAGAACTTTGTTTCTGAGATTTTATTCTTTTTGAAGAATTATTAAAAGCATAATAATGTATATTTAATGAATTAAATCTACAGCAGGTTCAAACATGAAATAGCTATGACATAAAAGAGTTGCTTTGCTGTGTTAAAGGAAACCAGTAGAAAGGAAAAATGTAAGAGTCTTCTGACTGCTCTGCTCAATGCTGGTTGTCGGGCTGTCATGCAGAATGTCAATCATTTCTGGCCAGCAAACCAGGACAACTATGGATAGGTGACTTTCTAACTTTACTCTGAAAAGTGGCTTAACTAGCATTGGGCACTCAGCACATGTTCCGCCACATCGCCTGCAGGGTGTCACAGGTGTCCTGACCATCTGCAAGGAACCTATGATTGTGCTGTCATTAGACAGCGCAGATCCTAAGCAAAAAGTGAGGACCCAATCAAAGTGGCTCTGTGCCTTGTAATCACTGTGATGGCCAATCACTGTTGTCACAAATGAAAGCACAGCTTGTGTTTACATTTGAGAACCCACTCCCTCCTTCTCTAGCACCCACATTTTCCTCTCTCTACTGTTCACAGTTCTTCTTTGAGCAGATTATGTGATACACTGCTCCCACTGACTACCAATAAAAGGGGATCTATTGACCATCTATGTAAGGAAGGCACACTCACCACCAACAAATGGGGCCACATTGTCTACTAATGAATGTGGGGCACACTGACCACAAAATAGAGGGAGCAGAATAATCAGCAATGTAATGGGAACACACTGACCACCAATTTAAGGGAACACTGGCCACTAATGTAATGGGAGTACACTGATCACTAATGTAATGTGGGCACACTGACCACCACTGAAAGGGGCACACTTATCTCCAAAGAAAGGGGGGCACTGACCACCACTGTAATGGGGGACACACTGACCACCAATGTAATGAGGGCATACTGATCACTAATGAAAGAGGGGATACACTGACCACCAATCTAATGGGGGAACACTGACCACCAATGTAATGAGGGCACACTGACCGCAAAAAGAAGGGGAGCACACTTACCACCAATATAATTTGTGCACACTGACCTCCAAAAAAAGGGGAACACACTGATCACCAATGTAATAGGAGTACACTGACCACCAATGTAAGGGGGGCAATGGCCAGCAATGTAATGGGGAACATTTACCAGTGGTGTATTTGGGTCACACTGACCATCTGTAATGGGGGCACACTGACCACAAGTGTTATGGAGGCACACTTAACACCAATGTTATGAAGGCACATTGACTGCCAATTCAATGGGGCACACTGACCACCATTTTAAAGGGGCACACTGACCACCACGGTAAAGGATCACACTGATCACCAATGTCAGGAGCATTGACTACCATTTTAATGAGGCATACTGACCGCTAATGTATAGGGGGCATACATACTGACCACCAATGTATAGAAGGCACAGACACTGACCACTAATGTAAGAGGGTGCAGACACTGACTATCAATGTAAGGGGGGCATAGACACTGACCTCCAATGTAAGGGAGGGGGCAAAACACTGATCACTAATGTAAGGGGGCCCACACATTAACCATCAAAGTAATGGGAGCACATTGACCACTAATGTAAACCGGTACAGACACTGACCACCATCGTATGTAGGCACAGACATTGACCAACAATGTAAGGTGACACAGATACTGACTGACAGTTTAAAGGGGCACATACGTTTAATGCTAATGTTAGAGGGGCGCAGACACTGACCATCAATATATGGAGGTACAGACACTGACCACTGATTTTGGGTACCTTTTCCTCCCATTAACCACCAATGCCAATCATGTTTTCCTCCCACTGATGCTGGCCTTGGCCATCAACACTGGGTATTTTTTCTTCCCACTGACCACATTTTTCCTCTCCCAGACCATCAACATGAAGACATAAATTTTTCTCCTGCTCACCCCCAGCACTGGCCATTTTTAACTTTTTTTAACCACAGACACTGGTCACCTATTTCTACTGTTAACCAGCAAGAAAAAGGCACTATCACATGTACTACTGAACACTGCATTCTATACCTTGTGTTGTACATAACAAAATGCGTTCCACTGTATATTACATACTCGTGAGTGTGTCTTGTCTCAGCAGTTGCTGGCTGCTAAATAGTTTCTGACTAATTTAATGAAGTATTTTATATTGTAGGCTTGGACAAAGTGTTAGCTCCTTATCCATATTCTGTTTTAGTTTTTTAAATGATCCTTTAGTTTTGTCCATGTCTGTGAAACTAGCAATTGTGGCAGAGTAGTTAAAAGTGTCAGTAAACTCAGACTATGAAAAATTCCCACGACATGCTATATACCAGAGTGTAGCATACTCATAAAACCAATAAACTATTCATTTTGTGTGGAGTGAAATATACCTGGCTGATTCTGTCTTTAGCTGTCCATCCCACATTCTCTGTGTCCCCATTGCAGGCTGTCCTTTACTGAGCTTGCTCCCATTTCAGTTCGCTTCTAAGCTCTTCAATTCCTTTTTCTTAGTTGTGCAGGCCTCATGACTATAGAATTACACATGTGGGCTTATACAAAGTAGTAGTCCTTCCTCCTCCATGTCCTCCTATTGCTAAACACTATGGGGGTAGGATATAGTATGCTGATTGATTACATTCACCAAGAAACTTACAAAAAAAAGCTTAGTTTTAATAAAAACTCAGTATTAAATATATCAAATGTAATTGCTAATACCCGTAAAGTAAAAAAAGAGCATTGGATGCAGATGCTGTCTGAACAAAATAAAAGTTAGTGTCAATCATCTTTGACTCTTCCTACGCCATATTAATGCACAAAAGTACACATTTGATGTCCAGTAAAGATTTATAGGGAGCTGTAAAACAGTTTTTTGATATTTACAAACATTTTATTTGAATTACGCTTCAGAAACTTTTTTTTCAGTTATGCCACTGGCACAGCACTGGTCAGGGCTGGCCAGACACCGACTCATACTGTAGTAATAGAAGCCCTCCCAAGGATATTTCCCTGCAGATGCCAAAGAACAGGGAAAGATCATGTGACCACACAACAGCGCTGCAGGAATAAGGTACTTAGAGGATTAAAAAAAACCCACAAAAATACAACATATGTGTGCAATGTGTACTGCAAGTATGCTTAGAATATTTAACCATGTTCCTTTAGGCCATGGACAATATTTGGCGAAGTTAGCCACTTAGCATGCTCTTCTCCATCGTTTTATCTTTTCCAGGTTCTAGGTAATGAGGTTCGGGTTATGTCTGTTAGACTCTTCCTTGTGGCTCAGTAATTAAAGCATATTTTGTGAGTGCTGAAGGTCTCTGGTATGTGGATTTAATGTGTACAGTACATAGGTTTTATTTAACCCCTGTGAGACCAGGTCTATCCTGACACTTCTCACATATATGTAAAAATTTGCATTTTCTTGCTTGGAAATTACTTATATAGCACCCTCCTAGAAAGGTGCTAGGATTTGTACAGTTAGGATAGTATAGCTGTGTTTCTTTGCTTAACAGAGAGACTGTTAGGTAAATTCAGTTTGGCATTCTGCTTAACAGAGTGCTGCAATTGATTAGTCAGGACTGCTCATTTATTTATTTATCATGATGCTCTGGTGCTGTTCAAGTCTGCCTTGAGTTCTACCTGCCTTCTGGAATCCACGAGAGCCTTCCAGAATATAGGCAGGAATATGAATACGGACTGGTCAATAACAGGGTGGGGGTGGCCCAATTGCATGCTGGGAGCTGGTATTTATGATCTGTGAGCACATGGGCTCAGAGTCTTTCCTGGAGAGGATTCCACCAATCCAGGCTGGAGACAGGCTTGCCTCACCTGGCAACTGCTGCCATGCAGCCTCAGGTAGGCGACCTGAGGGCCTGAAGTAGGAGAGAGGGTAACCCCTGGCTCTTCAGCATGCTGACTGAGGGGAGCTGTCTGCCAAAGATCTCTCTGGTATCATTGGAGGGTGTCGCCTGGAAGATTGGAAGGAGGCTACCATTCTGTCCTTGGGCCTTGTGAGTACAGACACAGAGATCTTGGGGACTCTGTGTGTTTTGCTACCCCTCCAGCGCCTTTATAGTCAGCAGGGGTCTAAGGAAAGGGAACACTGGCTAGTGTTCTGAAGAGCTCTGTCCATTTACTCTTCACTACAAGGGACTTTGCTCTAATCTAAAGCTACTATTATTGCTACAGCAAAAGAGAAGTCTTTTTACCTAATTCAGCCAGGACTTCACCTAAAGCTCAAGCAAAGGCCATATAGAGTCCTCAACCATAATTAGTTTTAATTCTGGAGTATTCTACTAAATTTCCCATCCCTATACCCAGTTCTACAATAAAAATACAAAAAAAACATCCCCTAGACTTGTCATTCAAGACAACGAGTGAAAGTGTGTGTGTGCGTGTACCTGGCTATAGAAAATACCTTGTGCCTGACTGCAGGGCAAAGATAGGGGAGACCCGAGCAAAAATACAAGTGGCTCCTACAGGGGTAGTACTATACATAGAACCCCCAATTTCTTTTTGTAAACAAAGGCCCTAGAGAATAAAATGGTGGGTGTTACAACTTTTATGTTGCGCAGTATTTGCGCAGAGGTTTTTCAAATACAATTTTTTGGGAAATAATGCACTTCAGTAAACACAAACATAATATAATACTCATTTTGATGTTGCACTGAGTAAATAGATAGCAAACATGTCACATTTTAAAATTGCGTATGCCTGTGGAGCAGTGACAAATCACGTACATTAAATTATCCATAGGCAAAGCTTTAAAAGCCTTTAAAGGTTACCACTTTAGATTTACAGGAGGCCTGGGGATGCTGACTTCATTTTCCTGCAGGACTTGGCACCTGCCCCCACTCCGCCAAAAGCACAAAAACCTGGTTCAATGACCATGGGATTACTGTGCTTGATTGGCCAGCAAACGTGCCTGACCTGAACCCCATAGAGAATATATGGGGCATTGCCAAGAGAAAGATGAGTGCACAGGCTCATAGCTTCCATGCCACACCGCACTGAGGCAGTAATCGCTGCAAAAGGGGCCCAAACCAAGTACTGAGTACATATGCATGCTTATACTTTTCAGAGGTCCGATATTGTTCTTTGTACAATCCTTGTTTTATAGATTGCATGTAATATTCTAATTTTCTGAGATTGTGGATTTGGGGTGTTCATGAGCTGTAAGCCATAATCATCACAATTAAGACAAATCACGGCTTGAACTATCTTACTTTGCATGTAATGAGTCTATCTCATATATTAATTTCAACTTTTAAGTTGCATTACTGAAATAAATGAACTTTTGCACCATATTCTAATTTTTCGAGTTTCACCTGTATGCGTTTCATTTGCCCATGCCTGGGTATTTAAAGTGAACATAACTACAATTTATTGAGTAAAGATTCTGAAGTCCTTTAGAAAATTAGCCTCTACTGTGTGCCTTATTACATATGTTGCTTAAACCAATGCAATCAAGTAATATCAATATTACAATTTATGGGGTAATAAGGTAAGGATTTATGGCAAGATCATTATTATCCAGGTCCAGCAGTGTCTGGCTTCATCCCTTGGTCAGTCCAAGTGGGAAGTTTGACAAACAAACAGAGGCATTTGTGGAAGAACTAAACGCAGCACAACCAAGAATAGTGTTCCAGAAGATCAAAGACACACTATTGAGGTATTTCCATATAATCCACAGATTATCCCCCTCCCCAACCAAAACCATCAAATGGATATCTCAAGAAATATTCTCTTGACTAAATAATTTTTTTTTCTCATACTCTGGAACATAGTGGCGTTGAAACTGCAGTCTTGAGTAAAACCATGGTAACTCACAGTGACTGGTTCATTTTGATGTTCTCAGTTCCAGTTTATGATTTCCTAAATAAGAGCATCGTTTTTATGTATTTCACCTGTCCTACTTCCTTTTACATTTTTGTACTTGCCATACAGCCTCCGAGTAATCTTTGCACTATGCCATATGCAAATGACACTAAGTGAGATTGAATATTTACCTCGCTGACCTTGTTGTGCATGGAATGGATCGCAGCTTTAACTTGTTTTGACAGAAGCTTATTCCCCATTTTCTTTTACATTTTGGATGCCCCGCTGATAGCATTTGCTTACTTTTTTCTCTCACTTGGGATTCTTGAAGCAAACTTCTGAGAGAAAATAGCCTTGTAAAAGTGACATTATCCGAAGTGTTATATTACATTAGAGCGTCCGCGGTCTCTCAGTGCCTTAGTTTATGCACAAGTCAAACAAAGTTTAAATTCTGTATTTAGAGGAACACAGAGCTGGAAATCCCACCACAATTACAAGAAAGAAGCCGAAACACACTAAAGATTTACCTCCTAAAACGGGTTAGTTGGAAAATATAAATCCTATAAATACTGAAAAACAAATTAACCCCATTTCTCTCATTTAGTTTCATCTAATGGATTAATCTGTCTATATTTATTCATTACGCTTGCATCAATTACTTATTCTACTCATTCAGCGCTAATTTCCACTTCACAAGTATTCTAGTAAATAAAGTTATTTGTATGCTGACTATAATTAATCATAACACTTGTTAATCACTGTATGAATACTGGGTTGTCTATATTACAAATCATTCATTTTCTGTATGATCATATTATATACTAACTGTTACATTAGATTTATTGACCTCTTTCAACTCTTTTTAGTTCTGGGTCAGCAACCTTCACAGATCAATGCTGTCCTTCTTACATTGCATGGTATTTATGTAACAAACATTCAGCAATGTAGGATTGTGAAATCTGAAAAAGCAATGTTAGTGAGCTATGTGCTTTGTATATATAAACCTTGACCTGCATTGGGGAAGCAGAAGAAGGGCAACAATGGAGGAGAGGTCATTGCTGTTATTGTGGAAAGGCTATCTCTTTAGGCACTGCCACATTTCCAGTGAAAATTTACTGTATAGTTGGTAACCACTGCGTAGGCAGGGCCTAGGAGAATGCACCCAACTCAGGAGAAATCACCTCACCACACAATAGTATTTAACTTGTATTAGTTTGTACAAACAGTATCACTATTGCATTGATAAGAGAGGAGCAATAGAATAGCTGTAACAGAATATTCAGCTCAGCATGGACTGTCAAATACATTACAAGTACCAGAGGAGTGCTTCTGCTGGAGCGGTGGTCATTTTTTACCACGTGAGTTGTGACACAGCTCCTTACTGATCCAGCAAACATAAATGTGTTGCGCTGTCATAAATTGAATAAAATAAGACCAATGTGTGTGAGTAAATTAAATAAATTACTAAATCATGAATGACAATGAATTGATTAATAGTGAATAAATAATAATTACATAAATAAAACCCCCAAATATATGTGACAATAAATTAATGAATATTTGAATAATTAATTAGGTAAATAAAATAGATAAAAAATTCCAAATGACATGAAAATCCATAAAAGAAGTGCATAATCATAATAGGGTGCACTTGTTCGCCTGGAAACAATCATGAATATCTTCACTTCGCTCTTCGCCATTGTGCACTCCACCAAGAAGAATATTAAAGCCTATTACCAAAAATTTAGACCTCTAAACAGAATGACTAAATGCTCTTAAGGGAGAGAACCCTTGCTGGATGAATGGACGGGCCACCACTTCAATTAAAAAATCAGCTCACCAAATGGCAACATCTAGCAATCCTCAAGACGCCAATTTGCACAAAAGGATGAGTCATCAAGCTCTCAGCAAAGTGGGGTCGCTCATCATGTAGCAGTAAAAAACAATTTATTAGAAGCAAGACATCAACTTACAATTTAGAGAAATGTTCAGGCATAACATACAAACACCATCGAGTACCCTGGAGGGCGTGATAACATCATCAATAAAACGCCTTCCAAAGCGTTTCATCCAAACGGACGTCATCACCGGGGCAGTGAAGGTAGCAATGGTGTGTTACAGGAGGGACTAAATGGATTCAATATACTAAATCATACAGCTCCTTACTGCATGAGGCTGTCCAATATCCTGTCCTAGGTTCCAGAATGTGGTATACACAGCAAGAAAACCCTGACCTGTCCCTTCTTGTCTCTCCGCTCTGTTAATTATGACCCTAGCTCTGATCCTATCCACACTCACACTCCAGACATGCCCATATGATGTGGGGCATCTAATGTATCAGGTCCTCAACCAAGATGGCCAATGAAGATCTTGTGGGATTTCAACGTCCAATCAGACAGCCTTCCTCAAGATGGCAGCTGGAGCCCACAAAGGGAGACGCTTCCCCTTATCGAACTCCTCTCCACCTGAAGAACCCGTGCGATGCCACCTACAGGCTGGAGTAATATGAAACCTTAAGTAAGGTGCACATAGAAGGGGCTTTACCACTTATCTTGTTAGCTTGTTGACTGAATTTGATGTGGGAACGCTGTTCACAAGCGTTGGCTGCAGCATTTTTAAGTTTTGCTGACAGATTGACAATTGACACTGCTCTTTAAACTCACCCACTGAGTTCAATAGGGCCACACTGCAACCTTGTGCAATGCTCGCAATTGCAGAGCGGTAGTGCAGCATTATAGGGCTAAATCAGGTGGTCAGGAGGCAATATAACACCTCTGCACTGCCTGTTAAACGCCCTCAGAAAAGCACTGGAAGGAGCCTAAGATCAGGGCAGCTGTGATTTTTGCACATACTGATCTGGAGTGAAGAACAGGTGCATGGCTCCAGGGGTTTGGAGCGTGTTAGTAAAATTCAGCTGGGTAGTAGAGTGGTGGGAGAGCATTGAGTCATCCAGAACCGAGGCTCCCCGCCTCACCGACCAGCTTCTCAGACTCTCTCCAGTTCTTGTAGCTCTCAACATGGACATCTGTCAGCATGCCTCTCTTAACCCTTTTAGCTTTCTCAATGAGGAAGTTGGCAGGCTCAGAGAGGCATGCTGACAGTGGAGGCATCAAGGGCCTGATAAGGACAGGCAAAGGGCTGGATGTGGGTTTGTGTTTGAGTCATGTGTACCAGTTTTTCAACTGTCTGTTTATCACTTTTTATAGTGACCATACACAGTGACAAAGCAAGCTCAAACAGTTCAGGAAATCAGTTAGCTCTACAAAGGTTATTATTAAGGGCCAAAACACACTTTTGCACTGCAATGTGTTGTGCTAATGTATTAGTTAGTGTAAAGCACGTTTCATGTGTTAGTGTGCCCTGTTAATGTGCATGAACACATATCAGGATAACAAGATGTGTATGGGCCCTAAAAGAATGAGTTAAGCCTCAGCCACAGTTGCTGCACACAACTGTAGCTGGATAATTTAAAGTCTTTAGATAGGAACTCATTGGTGGTGTTTTAAAATTTTATGTACCTAAAGCAGAGTTCCACCTGAAAAAAAAAATAAAAGTCAGCAGCTACAAAAACTGTAGCTGTTGACTTTTAAACAGCCACTTACCTGTCCCTCGGTCCAGCAGTTCCCTCAGCACCGCTGGTTTCACTGGACGTCTTCTCTCCCTGGCGCCAGCATCTTCAGTGTGGGCACCTGGCTGTGACAGCTTGCGGCTTCACAGCCGGGTGCCCACTACTCATGCACAAGAAGCGCTGCGCTTTGTGAATGGCCCAGTAGTCTTCGGGTACCCACTCCCTCCCCCGCTACCCAAAGGTGCCAATTCTTAATGGGGAGCAGGGGACAAAGGCTTAAAGTGGAACTTCCCCTTTTGGGTGGAAAGTGTCTGTAAGGGCAAACTTTTTATTTAAAAAAAAAAAAAAAAAACATCTCATACTTACCTGTTCTGTGCAATGGTTTTGCACAGAACAACCCCACTCCTCCTCTTCTCAGGTCCCCAACTGGTGCTCCTGGCTCCTTCTCCCTGTTTAGTGCCCTCATATTAAGTCACTTGCTATGGGGCACCCATGCGTGTTCGTTCCCATAAGACACACAGAGCTAGGTCCAGTCCTGCCCATGATCCCTCCTCACTGGCTGTGATTGACAGTAGCAGGAGCCAATGGCTCTTATCCAGGGGGATAGACCCGGGAGAGCTGCTGCTCTCATGAACATCGTTGGATTGAGTTCAGTCCCAAGTAAGTATTGGGGGGCTGAGGGGGAAGCTTCACACTGAAGGTCTTTTACCTTCATGCATAGAATGCATGATGGTAAACAAAACTTTAGCCTTTAGAATAATTTTAAATTCTTCTCGTATAGAGACGTTTCTAAAGGTAAAAATAATCCAATTGATAATTAAATTTTTGTCTAAGGCAGCCCATAGATGATACAATTTTTTCATTCAACCTTCAGAAATGAAGGCTGCTTTCAAACTTGAGCGATTTGTAGCTTGAAACTTGAAGGTCCAAAATCGCTTAAACTTAAAAAATCAATTGTTCTCTCTGGTGCCTGTTTGTGTTATCAGGCACCATAGAAAACAAATTATTTTTTAAGTTTGAGTGGTTTTGGAGCTTCGAGCTGCAAGCTACAAATCACTCACCTGTGTATGAAGCCGAACAGAAAAAACTGACTTGATTCCCCTATCCACACAGGTCGATCAGTAGATCAGCTTCTGTAGAACCTCAGTACCCCATACATGGATTGAAATTTGGCCAGTTCCCCTCTGAACCGTCAGAATGTCGATCCATGTATGGCCAGCTAAGACAAACATACATTCATTGTAAAGTAATATAATAACAGCCATTGCTGTGAACTTGCCCAGTGTTCTAAACAGAATTATAGAATATTAAATCATTATTTTTCACTATTATTAAAGCCTTTGCCTATCATGAATTGCAATTTTATTTCATAAATTGTTATTTTATAATTACCTATTGCTGTTAACTTACTCCCAAGTTTTCTCCAACTAAACACCATTATAGTAAATCAGAAAATCAGCTAGAAACTTGGCTGGTTGATGTTTTATCTAATTGTTCATATCAGAACTGCTGTGGATGCTCCAGGTTGTAAAGTTTTTTGCTGAGGCAAAAGATATGCAAAGATGAATACAGACAATTCTGGAACTCCTCATTATCATCTTATTTAGCTATTTTAGCTGGATGAGATAAGGGTGGTTAAAGTTCACCAGGAAAACAATTAATTACACAGATGAAATACATATACAGAAACTGTGTTATCTGCCAAAGGATTTGTATTTTTGTCTATCCTATGTTAAGATTTGCACATGTCAGCTAAACATCACAACCTTGTCTTTCAGAAAATCGTATCTATGTTTCCTCCAGTTAAAGCAGTATTTAATCCAAAAATAAAGTTAATATGCTGCAATTTACCAATCCTTACATGTGGTGGCTGCATTCGTTTTTTTTTAGGCATTTTTCCTTTATTTTACCTGATGATCCAGCCAATAACACACTTCCTGTCTTAGGTTGTCTACATTCTGGATGATTAGTATAGTAAAGTGCTGCGCAAACTGTTGGCGCTATATAAATCCTGTATAATAATAATAATAATAATAAAGTAAACACCTTTGGACAGCAGCACTGTGAGCCTGGGAAGAGGGTATTGTTAGACGATTAGCAAATCTAGATTAACTTGACTAAAAAATTGAAGTTGAACTCCAGCTTAGGGTCCATCCACACATAAACGAACAGCTTCCACACAGTAAATTGTTTTCTGTGTGTCCTAATGGTGAACTGTGTTTTCTAGTGTGGATCAAAATAAAGCATGGCGACATGGGCTGAACTCTGCTGTAGAGTGGATTGTAAGAGGCTGATACCAGGTCAAGATCAGATATTTATTCTACATGTACTTAAAAAATGCATTTCATTTTGTAATAATAATTCATCTGTGTCTTTTATATACATGGCCAGCTTTAAAAATGTGTTCACTTGTCTCCTAAGCAGATTGGCCAAAATGTTAGTGAGCCCAAACATTGTGTATGTTCATCAGCACTAATGGAGTACCTGCTCTTTGAGGTTAGCGTCAGATTTATAGATGTTAATAATGTAATTAATTTTTTAACCACTTGCCTATCAGCACTTTTACCCCTTTCCTGCCCAGGCCAATTTTCAGCTTTCGAAGCTGTTGTACTTTGAATGACAATTGTGCGGTCATGCAACACTGTACCCCAACAAAAAATTTTATCATTGTTTTGAGACAGAGCTTTCTTTTAGTGGTATTTAATCACCACTGGGTTTTTTATTTTTTGTTAAACAAACTAAAAAAATGTTTTCTTAGTTTCTGTTAAAAAAATTGTAATTTTTCTTCTTCACTGATGTGCGCTAATGAGGTTGCAGTGATAGGCACTGATAGGCTGCACAGATGGGCACTGATGAGGAGGCACTGGTAGGTGGCACTGATGGTTATTGACAGGCATCACTGGTGAGCATTGACAGGCAACACTGATGGACACTGAAAGGCAGCACTCATATATGGCACTGATAGGCGGCACGTATGGGCACTGATAGGCATCACTAATGGGCGGCACTGACTGGCACTGATTGGAACTGTTAGGTGGCACTGATTGCAACTGTTAGGTGGCACTGACGGGCACTGATACGCAGCACTGATGGGCACTGATAGGCTGTACCGACTGGCACTAATAGGTGGCACTGATAGACGTCACTGACTGGCACTGTTAGGTTGCACTGACTGGCACTGATAGTTGGCACTGAAATGCAGCTCTGATGGGCACTGATAGGCTGTACCGACTGGCACTAATAGGTGGCACTGATAGACGTCACTGACTGGCACTGATAGGTTGCACTGACTGGCACTGATAGTTGGCACTGAAAGGCAGCTCTGATGGGCACTGATATGTGGCATTGATGTGCACTGGTAGGCACTGATTTGTGTCATTGATGTGCACTGGTATGTGGCATTGATGGACACTGGTAGGCACTGATTTTTGTCATTGATTTGCACAGGTATGTGGCATTGATGGACACTGACAGGTGGCATTGATGGGCACTGACAGGTGGCACTGATGGGGCTACACTGATCACCAGGGCACTGATGATCAGTGTAGATGTCCCCTCTGAGGAATGCCACTTACTAGCTCTCCTCTCCGCAAGCACTGTCAGTGTGAGGATAACTGCTGATAATCAGCATTTCCTTGTATACATGCAATCAGCTGTGATTGAACACAGCTGATCACATGATACAGCCTGTGTCATTGGCTGTTTACCGTGATCAGTGATCCGCTGTGTCCCAGGGACACAGCGCACCACCGATCGCCATGCCACATGCCCCCGGGGGGCGCATGCACAGTTAGAGTGGGAGGACCTTATCTGACGTCCTCCCAGAACAAGAGATCTGCCACCCATCCGTCATTTCCTTATATGGTGGGCGGGAGGCGGTTAAAAACGTGGCCATACATACACCAATATTTATAGATTTTATTCACTAAGATCTGATGAGTACTGAGCCAAGGAGGGCTTCCTCTCACCTGCAAGTGGTCCCCAGTTATTCCCTTTAAACATATGACTGCTTTGGTTGCTAAAACCCATTGGCCAGTTAGGAGATATTGTGGCAAACCTTAGCAATATGTTAATGGATTTGCAGATGTCTCACTGCTTGTCACGTGCATCAAATGTGTTCAAATTTTGTATTGTATGAGCAATTCACAAAAATAAATATTGTACATGGAATAAGTAATTTTTGACATGAAATTAAAATACTGTGCAAACAAAATGCCACAAAAAGAAATATCTGTATCATAATTCACAAACAGTAACTAAAGAAGATCTGCACAGTAAAATGCAGAGGGGAAAACAAGATCTGTAAATTTGTGAATAATGCACTGGAAAGAAAATAGCTTATGAATATTCTTAAATGAATCTGATTTTTTTTTTTAAAAAAAGGTCATTTAAAGTGTCATTAAACCCACATCATTAAAAACGATCAAAAAGAAATCTGTATTGCGTGCTGTTCATACTCACTTAGTCACTAGTTTGTTTTCTGTATTCTGCAAAAAAAACTGATTGATCCTACTGTTCTGTTTCACCCTCCTGTTCCATGTCCCCACTGCAGAGTAGCTGTTGGCAGCTAGTGCACATACTCAGTTTTGAGTGTATTTCTACCAGGAGCATTTCCTCCCTAACACATCTGAGCAGCCCATGCAACTACAGAGCCATGGAGGTGGGCATATACAGAGTGGTAAATGACAGGCCACTCCCTTTCATTTTTGTATAGTCAGTTTTTTATTAAAGTTTTACAAAAACAGATGATAGAAGCCAGACACAATTAGAAAATCGAAATCACCATAGGTGTAAGCACTTCATAATTTGCTAAAATTAAAATTATAAAGTACCCAGCAACAGTACTTCACTTATTACATATGTGCAAAAGATAATAATGGCACACCAAGTAGAGTCAACCACAGCACCAACAAGCACCTGCAATCTAAATGGAAATCATATTGCGGAAGCAAACATGACAACAATATAAGTGTATTATCCAATCACATGTGATGATGTGGGGTATATCCACCAAAGTCTAATACATATCACATTTAAAAACAACCCCTGTATGTCACCATACTTTCCTCTGCAATGTTTTCATCAACAAACCATTAAGCTAGCCATACACGTGGTAGTTTTTAGTCAATTTCAACCACTTTTGAGCCACCATGAATTGTATATACAACTATAAATAATATCTCAAATCTAAGTAATCTTCACTCCACAAGTCAAGTAATAAATTGACAGATTCCATATAGTTTACTGAAAGATTAAATGGAAGTAACATGTGGAATCAATATTATAAAAACATTTGCACCTAAATTTCTGGTAATTATTATTATTATACAGGATTTATATATCGCCAATAGTTTGGTCAGCACTTTACATTATAATGGGAGACAATACACGAGACAGTACAGTAACAATATGATTCAATACACGAGGGGTTTGAGGGCCCTGCTCCTTGGAGCTTACAATCTAGGAGGGAGGGGATAATGGTACAGGAGGAAACAACTGTGGGGGATGAAGAGGTAGGAGAGTGGAGGAGTTCAGTAATTAGCTGAGGGCGGGGTAGGCTTCCCTGAAGAGAGAGGTTTCAGGGTGCGCCTAAAGGTGAGGAGAGTAGGAGATAGTCTGATGGATTGGGGTAGGGAGTTCCAGAGGATGGGGGAAGCCCTGGAGAAGTCCTGGAGGTGGGCATGGGAGGAGGAGACCAGGGAACTAGAGAGTAGGAAGTCTTGTGAGGAGCGGAGAGTACGTTTTGGGTGGTATTTGGATACCAGATCGGTGATGTAGTTTGGGGAAGTATTATGAACAGCTTTGTACGTCAATGCTAGCATTTTGAATTTTATCCGTTGGGCAATCGGAAGCCAGTGGAGGGATTGGCAGAAGGGGTGGCAGATACGGAGCGGTTTGTGAGGTGAATGAGTCTGGCCGCAGCATTCAAGATGTACTGAAGTGGGGATAGCCTGCAGTGAGGTAAGCCGATGAGGAGGGAGTTACAGTAGTCAAGTCGTGAAATAATAAGGGAGTGAATGAGTTGCTTAGTGGTTTCTGGGGTTAGGAATGGACGTATTTTGGAGTTGTTGCGGAGGTGAAGTCTACATGAGTTAGTCAGCGATTGGACTTGGGGCTGGAAGGACAGATTGGAGTCTAGAATGACACCTAGTACTCTGGCTTGCGGGGTGGGACTGATGGTGGAGTTGTTGGTCTTGATGGAGAAGTCGGGGGGGGGGGGGGGGGTGAGGGCTGGGGGGAAAACTAGGAGCTCAGTTTTGGAGAGATTTAGTTTGAGGAAGTGGAGTGACATCCAATCCGATATGTCGCTCAGTAGGCTTGTGATACGGGTGGAGACTGAAGGGGTGAGGTGAGGGGTAGAGAGATAGATTTGCGTGTCGACAGCGTAGAGATGGTAGTTGAAGCCGTGAGAGTGTATCAATTGGTCAAGGGAGGAGGTGTAGATGGAGAAGAGAAGGGGCCCTAGGACAGAACCTTGAGGGACCCCAACAGAGAGGGGGAGTGAAGAGGTGGTATCGTTATAGGTAATGTTGAAGGAGTGCTGTGATAGATAGGAAGAGAGCCAGGAGAGGGCGGAGTCTCTGAGGCCAAGAGAGTATAGTTTTTTGAGGAGGAGGGGGTGGTCAACTGTGTCGAAAGCAGCAGAGAGGTTGAAGCAACTGTCCCAGTACAATCGCTGTCTGCACACAAATGTAGCATTGCACATTTGCTGGCAGTAATGGCACAATAATGGCATATCACTGTCATTGGGAGCTACAATGTAAGTCAGTGGAGAAGACATTTTTGAGACAGATCACAATTTATAATTAGTTGTGTGTGATTTTCATGTGTGTGACCGCAAATGATGCCAGTATCATTTAGTTCTATACCAGTGTAAATGGACAATACAGCCAAAGATCATTTCTAACTGTTCTGACTCCATCAGGCTGGAATTGGATTGGATGCCTTACCATAGACTAATTGCTAAGGCCTTTCAAACCCTGTGACATTATAAATCTTATCCAATCCAGTCAATTTTTTACAGGATTTGTTGGTGATCAACTGATTATCAATATTCCATGGACACAAACATTCCATTATTGTGAACACAAATGCGTGAAATCTTAAAACATTATTATTTTTATGTCCCTTAAATATTATGCCAAAATATGGACATTTACTTCAATGTACTACATACAACTTGTTTAAGAATGTACACGGGAAAATGAACATGTGCATACAACTGTAACCGATGCGTCTTTCTTGCATGTAGAGAGAAAATGTGATTTAACTGCTCATTTATTGTAACTGTCTAGAAATCATCAAACACAATGCAGAAATAAATGTTCTGAAAAACCGAGCAACAATTGTGTCTAAGCAATAATGATGGCTTATGTTCAATCTGCACTGTCTTGCTTTGTTCTCTACACTGAAGCAAATTAAATAATGATTCACTAAATACAATGGAAAATCCAATTGAGTGACTGGACAGGCAGGTTTAGAGAAGTAAACCTAACGTTCAGCTAATGATGCTACATTCAAGGAAAACAATGTAAAGAGAAAAGGACCATTAGAAGACACTTTCTGGAAAAATGCAAGAAAAACAGGAAGCTAGCAGTTCTGACAATCTATTGTGTCAGCAATGAACACAGACATCAGAGGACCTATGTGGCAGCTATAAAATGAAATTTTGCTAAATGAGATCTGTTGATCATCCATAACTAAGGTAATAAATGGAGTGGGGCACACATGAAAGTCACACAACACGTCATAATGCAGAACCAGGGAAAATCTATACAGTACATTAACACCCCTATTAGACTGCAGGGTGACCCAGCCTGTAGGTCCTTGGTCAGTGCAAGTCTCCAAATTCAAAAGAACACAGGAGGAGCAGCAGCTTTGTTAAGATTATTTGATACACTTTAGAGACCATGTAATTATAGAACATGATGATGTGTATAAAGAAGCGTTTCTCAAACAGGGTGTCATTTAAAGTGTTACTAAACCCAGGACCCTGCATTCACTATATCTGGTCTCCCACAGTACACAAAATGTGGAAATGCAATTATTTTAGTAAATATAAACTGCTATATACCTTTTCTCATCGGCAATTAGAGCAGTCTTGTGATTTCTCTGATTGTCCAGCAGAGCACTGGTTAAAGCTTGTAGGAGGAGTTTTTATTTTCATCTCTCTGTCCTATGAGGCTGCAGGACCCCTGACCCTCGGTCTGGACAGTGCTGATTGGCCCTGTGCTGATCACACGCACCCTCCCAAGAAAAAGCAAAAAAAAAACTCTCTAGCAATACACACCAAACTGAGTATGTGCAGCTTGCCCCCAAGGTTCTGTTTTATCAGAAGATAAAATGGGGACAGTAGAAGAAGGGGAGGATCAATCATCCTTTTTACACAATGCAGAGGATTAACCCCTTAGGTTCCACAGTGAGTATAACAAGCATGCTTTACTGCATATACAGACTGATTTTACTGTTGTGGACTTAGTAACACTTTAAGTTCATCTAAGGTGACAGGATCACAGGACTCAGTTTACCCTGGATCAGCATCTGGGGCTAGGATGCATGGCATCATGGTTACTATGTTGATGGTGACTGACTCATACACATCATGTCAGGCAGCAAGCAGGGCCATCCCCTATCATTTAGGAGAAAACTAAAGCCCACCTTGTCCTGACCACCCATACGTTCCACCCTCTGCTGTGCTGCTGGAGTCAAAATGTAGGACTCTGATGTGAAGAGGGGATTGTGCCAGGGGCGGACTGACCATTTGGAAACTCGGGCACTGCCCGAGGGCCCGGGGTCAGTAGGGGGCCCCATGAGATGCCCCTGGTACCTTTTTCATAGGCTTTTTTGAGTTTGGGCAAGGACACAGGGGCCCCATGATCCCCTATTGCCCGGGGGCCCCATGAGTTGTCAGTCCACCCCTGGACTGTGCAACTGGGGGAACTCTGATGTGACTTGGGACCTTGATGTGATGGGGGAATTCATGTATAAGGGGTCTTTGTTGTGATGGGGGAGCTCTGATATGAAGGGTTGACTTTGACGTGAAGAGAACACTCTGATGTGATAGAGGACCTCTGACATAATAGGGGGGGCCTTTAATGTGAGTGGAGAGTCTGTTTCAATGGGTACCTTTGATGTGACAGGGGAACCTCTGATGTGAAGAGAACACTCTGATGTGAAAGAGGACCTGACTCTGATGTGAAGAGAACACTCTGATGTGATAGAGGACCTGACTCTGATGTGAAGAGAACACTCTGATGTGATAGAGGACCTGACTCTGATGTGAAGAGAACACTCTGATGTGATAGAGGACCTGACTCTGATGTGAAGAGAACACTCTGATGTGATAGAGGTCCTCTGACATAATGGGGCGGACCTTTAATGTGAGTGGAGAGTCTGTTTCGATGGGTAACTTTGATGTAATAGGGGAACCTGTGATGTGAAGGGGGTGTCTAATGTAAAGTTAATTTTTATTAAGGCAATGGGAGCATTGTCCAGGGACAGGTTTCCCATTGATAAGTAACATTTATGTTTTTTACTTTGAGATTGTGCATGCTTTAAGAGCTATTTCACACATATTGCAGTGATACATATAGATGTTTTACTGCATTGTACAATGTCTGTCACTGCAGGGATACACAGGGACAATTGTTTCCTATGTGTCTCATGCACACTGCAGCACAACCTATGCTTCATTTTATCTCAGCACAACATGCCAAATTGCATGGCAATGCATGGCAGCACACGCAAAGTATATATAAAAAAAAGGGAGCCATGGGGTGCAATGGGGGCACCACAATGCCCCCTACTGCAGCTGAATTGCCATAGCTGTGAATCACTCCTGCAGTTCTCCATTGCAGTGTGAATACAACCTTAAAGGATGCCATGGCTGATAAAAGGTTGAGAAATGCTTATATATAGGAAACTCCAGACTACCTCCCCATTTCCTTTCTTTTTTTGTCAATTTAAATTCTTTTGATTTGTCTTTCATTCCTTCTTTCTCATTTCTTTTTCTCTCACTCACTTATTCTCTCTCTCACAAAAAGCAAACCTTCAAATATTATCTTTTATTGTAATGATCAATTTTGTACCAATTCGCTAATATATTCTTATAACTATTGCTTTAAATGTGAATTTGTATTCTATATTTTTTTATATCAACCTTGCAGGCTACTTTGCTCATATGTTATTTACAGCATGTGTGCTATATTTCTAAATAAAGGAATATAGAAAATAAATCCATAGGTCACCATAGGTGAATTTGTTTAAGATAAGAAAATGTTGCCAGCAAACCTCAATCTTTTTCAATCGAATTGTCTTTATTGACATTTCTTCAACATGTCATACAAAAACTGCAACCTATCAGAATAACCAGGGGTTCACTGGATGAGCTACAAAATGATCAAAATAGATGTAAACCCTAACTGAATGACATTTAGTATGTTCTGTGTATTGTACATCATAAACAATTGCTATGCTTTTTCCATAAAATACAGTTTTCCGGCATTTTACCTATCTCAGTGCTGTAGGAAGTGCCTAAATGAGGACCTTTCTGGTAGGATGACAAGGCATCCTTTTAATGAAAGCTGCAAATGTAAAATAAATCAAAAGGACTTTTGAAATTTCATTAGAATATTAAGGCTTATATGAGATTTTAGTAACCGAGCTTAGATACACTTTAATTAGAATGAAACAATAGTTGACTCTCTCAGATTGTGAGGCACAGTTTTAGTCAAGCTCAGCTTGCTCTGGGGGCACTTGTACGTGCTCAATTACGAGCCGCCTCTGTGTGTCTATGAGACACACAGAGAGTGACTTGGCCAGCCCCCTTAAAACCCTTCTCACTGGCTGTTATTGACAGACAATGACTCCCGCTGCCGTGTCTCATTCAATGAGGAGGGAGAGACCCAGGAGAGCTTCTGCTCTCATGCACATTGCTGGATTGGGATCAGGCTCAGGTGAGTATAAACGGGGGGGGGGGGCAGAGGGGGGAGTTGCACACAGAAGTTTTTGGAATGCATAAAGGTAAAAAACGTTTAGGATTTAGAACAACTTTAACTCCATTTCCCAGAACTCCCAGGTTGCCTGGACATTACATATAGTACAAATTCCTCACTTTTCCTCCCTAAGCAGCTTAGAAATACTATACCTGATGAGGCAGTAGCTGGGCACATGATCTGCCGCCAGCAGAGAGGCCCTTCACTGTCTGAACAGGTGTGTGGGTAGCTGGGCAGGAACTTTATAGCATGTCGCTTCTTCAGAAGACCCAGCTACTGTGGGGAACCTCTTCTTGACTGCTGCCAGAGTACTGTAGTTCCACTTGGATGCCTACAGCTTTTCAGCTCTGTTACCAAAGCTACCCTAGATTTCACTGAGAAATTGCTGTTTAGGAGGATATCTGCAAGTGCCTATGCTCTGAACTGTTTTACTCACATATTAATTTTCCTCATGAATCTCTGTTATAGAGTTTTATTTCTATGACTATTCTATGTGGCTACGTTACCCTGATTGAGACACTGAGAGTCAGAAGAGTCCATGCTTGTTCATCTTTCTTACGTGTGTGCAACTTTCATTATTCTGCAGTGTATGCGTGCCTTTCTGAACGTGATTTTTAGTATTGCTTCTAACTTTGCACCTGCTTGGTAATCGTCAAGTTACAGTTAGACCCTCTAATAAACAATCCATGGTGCATTGCTTTTCAGAGGCACTTGTTGCCACTTCATTACCTGTTTTAACCCTGTAAATTCCACACCACTGGTTTCAGGGAGGTTGCGGTGTAACCCTATTCACTTGCATGGGTTACGATCGGTCATGGTACTGCCCCGAACATGATAAGGGGGATCATGTATGCCATGCAAAGTTTCACAGCTGCATGTATATAATCACCTGGCTGCCTGTCAGTTAAGAGGATTGGTAAAAATGCAGCTCAACTGTCTGTGTTTACCAATCAACCCATTCCCCTGTCTTTCTCCCATCCCTGATTACAAGTTGATAGATGGCGATTTGAAATGTTGTATGTTTTGTTTGTCTTTATTACTATACTGTAGCTCCAGATAATGTCTGGATCTTATTTTACAATACATTTATACAAAAGTAGAGAAAATAATTCCCCAAAATCCACTGGGAAATGGACCCTTGGGGGAGGGTATATCTCCTGGGTCCTCCACAGCTCTTACCTGTTCCTCCTTCTCATTTTACATAGTTACATAGTTATTCTGGCTGAAAAAAGACAAAAGTCCATCCAATTCAACCATAAAAAAAAAAGTTATAATCATAATAAAGTTATATTTTACATCATCATCTTAAAGTGATTTGAGATCAGAGAGAGGAATCATAAAGATCCGTTACTGACCCCCACTCTCAGAAGTGTCCCTTTCCCTGTGGAAAGTGGGAGGATGATTTAATGGCATTGAAGCTGTATTTGGTAAGTATTTACTGCCTTCTTTTACATGTAACAAAGCTATTAAGAGCTTGAACTCCCCAGGAGCATGTAGACTGCACTGAGCACTACATTTCTAACAGAAGACAAGACAACCTGCCTTGTTTACTGTAATGCAGTGTATGCTGGTGTGAACAAGCCCTAAAAATTAGTTTTTATGATATGGTCACTTTAACCACTTCAGCCGCTGGCCAATTCTGACATTTCTCTCCTACATGTAAAAATCAGCATTTTTTTCCTAGAGAACTCTCAAGCATTATGTGTGTATATATATATATATATATATATATATATATATATATATAAAAATAAATAATTATTATTATCATTATTTATTTATTTGTAGAGGCACACGAGCACAGTGGGACTGGGAAGCATGACATTTTTTTATTTTATTATTTATGTTATTTATTGTTTTTTTTATTTCCACCGTGTCTTTTTAATTTCTTTCTTCACTTTTTTGGCTATCACAAGAGATGAACCACATTCCATGTGATAGCTGGAGCAGTGACAGGTCCTCTTTATGATAAGATCTGGGGTTTATTAGAACCCAGATATCTCCTCTGCCTTTAAAGTATCAGATCAATGCAGATCGATTGGATCTGATGTTTTCACAAGCCAGTAATGGCTTGTTTACACCCTGGCGAAACCTATAGTGGCAAAATAATAGAGATGATCTGGCATCTTTCGGTTCTTGGTCATCTTTATGGTCATCCGGCGGAACCACTGGCTTCAGTCCCAGGCTCCCCAGTGGGAGGGGGTACCCCTTTCCGCCACCTGTAAAAGCGATCCAGCAGTTAATTAGCCACTAGGATCACTTTTACATTAAAGCCCATCACCAGCTAAAAAAGAAAGATACCAGGATGATGCCTATGGCTACATGCAGCCATGAAATTTAGCTACAGGCATCATCCCAGTATAACCCCTTCAACCTGGTGACACAGGGTACATCACTGAGGCTGAAAAGCACAGTTGCTCTCACAGGTTTACTGTACTTTTTTTTTTTTTTACAGACGTTTTGTTAAATATTTGAATCACTTTATATCATATACGCGTTCATAGACAGCAGCTTTCTGTATATCAAGCAATATACTCAGCATGTGGGCACAAAAATTGCTAAGATTAAAATGAAAGCCAAACAGAGAGTGTATAGTTTTTCGTAAATCGGATTATGAAAATGTTGGTAAAGAGGGGAATGGAAAAACACAAACACTACTAAGCACAGCCTACATACATAATGAGCAACATGTATGCTACCATGTACATGAACATACACAGATGGTATTATAAGCATTACACTGATCCAGAGTATATACTTTCCTGCACCTCGCTACTGATCTGTCCTTCTGCTAGACTGTCTCATTGACCAGTAATGAGATGCAGGAGTTAGGAAACAGCAGGGTCTAGCACCACATACAGTATGGAATGGAAGTCTCTGTTTATATAAGAGCTACTCAGCCTACTGGGCTCCCAGATGTTCAATAAGGCAATCAACCATACGTGCTTTAGCGACCTGCAGCTCAGGGATTACTTTAAGCTGATCTAATGCCCATGCATTTATACAAACAAATACTGTAGATTACCTGTTATTGAAACATTATTTCCACCTGTTTTATGATTATTAGTCTTGTTTCTTCCAAAATCTATCTCTTCCAATACAACCAAACCACAGTAAGATTTTGCCTTCTATGTCCTGATGTCAGTACAGTTCTGTGCTGCAAAAAATAGGATTGTATGGTCCAAGTCTGGCCAAGGTTTACTTTTTAACCTTTAGTAAAGGTGAATCATGATGAAACTGCTCACTTTGGCTTCAAATTTTCTTATTTCATTTTCTTTTACATGGACAAAATCATTCTGTCTGCTTCTACTTATTTTTGCTGAATGTATGTTTTTAGTTTTTCTCCCCATTTTACCTTGTAAAATAACATGCACGCTTTTCTAGAAACTTGCTGACATCCTCTGACAGATATATGCAAGTTATAAATAATAGATTTCAGTGAATACTATGAATCCTATTAAAGTACATAATATAACATATGCTCAACAGGCTATGTAGTAAGCTGTATCACTAAAGTTTTATTGTCTATTATTTACAAATACATTAATTTTAGGAACACAAAGTCAACGTTGCCTTATTATAAAATTATACTGTAAATGAATTTGAGGGCTTTTAAGTTATTTAAAACAAAGACATTTGGGATAAATACATTTACTCCAATGAATTTAAAAAAAAGTTTACGCCATAAAATATTTTTTCACTTTTGTTCTATTATCATATCAATGCATTCCAAAAACCATGTGGTCTGTTTCAGCCATTCTCTGCCAGGGTTCTGTTTCTAGGTGTTCCATGAGCAGTGAGCTGATTGATCTCCCACCTACGTTGAGCACTAAACAAAAGGGACAATTTTTCATCAACCACAAATGCATGGAGTGGCTTCTACACTGACCACTAATGTTAGAGCATGTCACAGTTTATACTGTTTGTTTTTATTTCCTGTTGATGGTATTAGTCAGCTAATTTCAAGATGATTACTGAAAATAAGTTTATTTTATAGAGCAAGGAGGTGTCAAATAATCCACCCTGGGTGTCACATACTCTATGTACGCCAAATCATTTATTTTGTTATTTAAACATTTCTATAATTTATTGTTTATGTGAATGTATCAGAAGCTATAGGAAGAATTACTTTTAGCAGGGGTTGCCTAAGACCTAAAAGTTATTTCAAAGAATCCTCCAAGGTAAAAAAAAAAGATGAGAAAAAATGATTCTATATAATGTAGAGATACTCTAACTAGCAGTTTGGTCGTTAAGCAAACAATGTTTCATAATATACGAACAAAAATACACACAGGCCCATAGCTCAGCTCAAGATTGGCCTCTCTTGCACATGGGCACATAGTCCATCTCCAATGAAAATATGAAATAATTTCAGCCACACTCCACTTAGCTTCCCTTGCAGTGTTTTTAACAAGCAATGAATTGACTGCATACAGTAATTTCTACAGCCAAAAGCCAACCATCCTTGATGCGTTTCACCACTGCTGGCTTGCTCAGAAGGATAGTGGAAGACATTTGGGTGGAGACAATACTGTAAAAAGTGGGAAAACAATCAATGCCCTTTTTCATGGACATGCAGCTGTCACTATTATTTAAACAATTTTAAGCGATCATTTCAATTTACCTCAGATGACACTTTAAGAGGTGTATGGCCCTTTAAGAAATTCATAGGTGTTTGGGCAGGAAAGCAGCACCCCACTTGACCTTTTGAAAAGTTCTGGAACCCCGGGGGCTTATTATATAAAGAGGGGTCTCCTGAGGCAATTTGCCAGTTGGTCAGTTTTGTTCAGCTAGCTCCTTGAGCTATATTACTGTCAGGAGCTAGCTGAAGAATAGCCGGCCATGAAGACACTGATCTGCCGTGTCATTGAGCAGGCTGGAGGCAGCGGTGGAGAAGACTAGCTCCAGCGCTGTCTAGAAATGGAAGAAGGAGAAGAGGAGTGGGGGGAATAAGCTCGGGAAGCGGCGGCAGAGGAAGATGACTCAATGGCCCAGCAGCAGTGAAGAGGCCACGGACTAGGCGGGTCTTCCCAGTCCCATCCGCTGCGTCATCAGCCTCTGGAGCGCCCAACATCCATTACAAGTCAAGAGGAGGAGTGCCCGGTGGTGCCAGAAAAGGTAGCTGTCAATTCTGAGGAGGGGAGGGCCGGCCAACGAGCGAAGAGGAGGAGGCGGGCTTACTCGCCATTGCCGATGAGAGGCGGAGAATCTGATCTAAAGCTCGGCAGGACTCAGCTGCCAGGATGACTCCACCCCTCAAGGTTCAGAGGGTTGCCGAGCAACAGCCATAATGCTGGCTGTAAGCAGGATCAGAGGAGAGGATGACAATGGAGCCTGCAGATGTCACGACCTTGCTTTCCAGCAGAGGCAGCAGTGAGGCACACAGGGCTCCTAATACAGCATTTGAGGCTCCTGAAAATAATATTAGCAGTGGTGAGTTACCACATATATTTTTGCAATTTATGGATTTGTTTTCTAAATTAGGTAACACTATTTCTTCTCCTGCTAATACTGTTCATCCTAATTCTAACTTTTCTGCTGTATGGACTAATTATTTAGCTCTTTCTACTGTTACCTTCTGCTAATGTTAATTTGCCCCAATTAAATAATTAAATTTCTTCTGGTACTCAGACTGGTAATACAGTTTTTCCAAGTTTTAATATCGATTTATCAGTACCAAAAACCTGCCTTAAAGAAGTATTGGCTTGCGAGATCTCACCACTGGGTTACCATTTGTCTAACATGGCAAAAGAAAAAATATGGAAAGGGGGTTATATTGATATTTTGTCCTTGCTTCCTTTGGCAAAAAGAAGTTGGAAGAAAAAACTGCAGGACGATAGACGTAGACCAGTGGCGAGATCGTTCCGTAATTGGCTTCAAGTTTTTGCAATATTTTCTAGTCTTTTTGGGTGAAAAGCATCCAGAATTTTGTAGCGGTCTTTTTCAACATCTGGAGCATGTGTTAGAAGCGTAAAGGAATTTTGGAGACTTAGGCTGCGTTTTTTATGATGAGTCTTTTAAACACAAATTAGCAGTATACCCCACTTTGAAGTGGAGCATGAAAGACGTTGGTTTGTGGTTAAATCTGATTTTACCTCAAAAGCCTCCTTTAACTAAACAACAGCCTACTGTTTCCATTTCTCCATACAAAAGAGGTTTTTGTTTTGTCTATGAAACACAGTGCAAATGGGAATCTTCATGTAAGGATAAGCATGAATGCTCCCATTGTTCCGGATCCCACCCTGTCGTCAAATGCTTTAGATGGAATAATTATTTGCAACAAAATTCAAGGGAAAATTATTCCAAAAGCCCACACTCCAGTGAATTTGGCAAACATGCATCGATGGTTGGAACTTTACCCAAACAGGGAGAAAGCTAAATTCCTAACAGAAGGTTTTACCAATGGTTTCCCTTTACTCATATTTTCTGGTGTTGGTTGTGTAATGATCTACAACTTAAAATCAGTAGATATAGTTTTTTGATATTGTTCTTGAAAAGTTGGATAAAGAAATTAGGGAAAGTCATATGGTGGGTCCTTTCCCTACTGCACCTTTTAAAAATTTCTGTATATCTCCGTTAGGTATTGTTCCCAAGAAAGAGCCTAATACATATCGTTTAATTCATCATTTGTCATTTCCTAGTGGGTCATCTCTAAATGATGAAATAAACAAGGAGTTGTCATGTTGTTTCTTATAGCTCTTTTGAAATAGCCATTCACAAGATAAGACAATTGGGAAAGGGAGCATTGTTAGCAAAAGCGGATATAATGTCTGCATTTTGTTTGCTACCAATTTCCCCCAATTCTTTCAGCTCTTTAGGAATTCAGTTTAATGGTCAATTTTATTTCGACAAATGCCTGTTCAGTATCGTGCTCGTATTTCGAGTTCTTGTTTTTTACATTGGGTAGTTGCTTTTGAATCAGGTGTGGATAGAATAGTACATTATCTTGATGATTTCTTATTCATAGGCCCACCTGATTCACACGATTGTGGTAATTTATTGCAACTATTCAGCTGTATTACTCAGCACTTCGGCGTATAGTTAGCGACTGAGAAAACAGTTTTTCCTACAACATCTATTGATTTTTTAGGCATAAATATCAACACAGATGTTATGGAATTTAAATTGCCACAGGCAAAACTTGATAAATTAACATCCCTTATAATATCCTTCTTATGTCGTAAGAAGGTCTTGTTGAACGAAATGCATTCCTTTTTGGGTTTGCTGGCATTTACATCTAGAGTCATGCCTGTTGGCAGAATTTTTTCTTGTTGGATGTATCTCGGGATTCACATCCCCCTTTTCGCATATTCGTTTAACCTCTGATTTGAAAGAAGATCTGTTGATTTGGTCTCAGTTTCTGGAAAACTTTAATGGTAAGTCGTTCTTTCAAGATGATTTTTATCTTTGCTCCAGATTTCGAATTATTTACAGATGCAGCTGATTCCAAAGGGTTTGCTGCAATATTGAGAATGCATTGGCCTTGCGGGGAATGGCCTTCAGAGTAGGTGGAAAATAAAACAACTAAGAATATAGTTTTATTAGAATTATTTCTGCTAAGGGTGGCATTGGAAATTTGGGGAGAACAATTTAAAAATAAAAGAATTTTAATACAGTCAGATAATAAAGGAGTGCTTTATGCAATAAACTGCCTTTCATCAAAATCTATTTATGTTATAAAGTTCCTTAGACACCTAGTTTCATTATGCTTCCAGTTTAATATATGGGTGAAAGCAAAATACATTCAAGGCAAGGAGAATAAAGTTGCAGATTCACTATCTCGATTTCAGATGTCAAGATTTCATCAGCTGTTGCCAAAAGCAGACAGAAAAGGAGTTGCATGCCCAGAACTCCTATGGAAATTGATTTAACAGTCATTCTTGATTCTATTAAGAATTCATTAGCAAACAATACATGCACCAATTATATGGTTGCATGGAAAAAATGGATGGATTTCAGCTTGGAATTCGGTTTTGCTTTTGATGATCCTACTGAATCTGCAGTTTTAACTTTTGTGTGTTATCTTATGCAATTATATAGTTAGTCTGCCTGAAAAAAGACAAAAATGTCCATCCAGTTTACCCATAGAAAAAAAAAAAGTTATAATCCTATACCCACATAGAGTATTTTTATATATCACAAAAATGTTGGCAGGCATTTCCTTTTTCTTGAAGATTAACAATCAGCCCCCTTGTACCAGTTCATTTTTGGTTCAGCAGGCTCTCAAGGGCTAAAGAAAATCTCATATTTGCTCAGATAATAGAAGACCTATCTCTATTCAAATTTAAAAAATATCTGCCATGCTACTACTTTGGTTTGTTTTTCTGAATTTGATACAATTTTATTTAAAGTCGCTTTTGTCCTTGCCTTCTTTGGTGCTTTGCACATATCGGAGCTTTTGCCTCGTAATAAATTTAGCAATGGAGGCCTTTATTCTAAACATGTTTTAGTATTGGATAATGGAGTATGTATATTTCTTTCCAAATCAAAAACAGACCAAACTGGTATAGGACGTTGGATTAACTTACATAATTGTGGTGATCCAATCATCTGTCCTTTAATTGCTGTTTGGCAGTATCTATCCTTTAGGCCAGTTGGTTCTGGTCCTTTTTTCATTCATGCTGATTCTTCCCCCCCTTACAATATATGAATTTGTTTCCATCTTTAAGAAAGGTATTTTTCAGGCAGGCTAAGTCAGTATAAATTTACCCCCCATTCATTTAGGAAAGGTGCAGAAACTGAGGCTGCGAGAATGTTTTGGATGATACCATTATTAAGAAACTCGGTAGATGGGACTCTCGCCGTTCTCAGTTATACATTCGACCTGATCTCTCTGAATCCTAGGTACTAAAAGATGTGTTTGGATCATTGGACACTCTTTTGCTTTTTGGGCAAAGAAAAGAGCTGCTCAACGTTGCTATTCTACAAATCTGTCCATGGATCCTTCAATTTTTCAAGTTTATTTGAAGGGTATGAGAGGCTTACAGTGGGCTAACTTATTCCTTCACCTTTCTAGGTTGTTTGATAATTGGCCTAGTCCGGATATATTAACATTTCATTTGGGGGGAAATGATATAGGTAAGGTAAAAACATTGGAGGAGTTGTTCATGATGAAGCGAGATATGCACCGTTTGAAGTTGTCATTCCTGAATACCACTATTATTTTTTCTGAGGTTATTCCATGCCTTATGTGTATGTACATATATCCCTTATACCGATCATTACAATGCATTAAATCTTAGACACTATTATTCAATAGGTACTTTAGTTGATAGTCCGGTGGTGATTTTAAACTTTATAGGAGAAATCCTTTACACAATATGTTGTCAGTCTCCCAATAAGTGCAAATACACCTTTAAGTTCAATATACTCTCCTTTGTGATGATTAAGATATGGTGACTGCGGTATACAATAGAAGCTGCACCGTAGGTCAGTGTAATAAATGGAATCCTTTCCTTCCTCAGCTGGCTACGTGATCACATCCTCCTCGAGTGGTGTATATATAAAAGAAGAGAAGATGCATAGTGTCTTATCTGGGGTGTAAGACTTTAATGTGCGTTGGTAATGCACTCACATTTGCAAAGACATAAATGCGCTTTGTATATATGTAAACCGCCAACTGCGGTAAGGTTAGCCTCGTTGGTGTGCCTGCACACACTGCCAATACTCGCCGTATCTCAGTGTGGATGCGTGGTGACGTCACTGCCCCTCCCCTACGCGTTACGCCACAGGGACTCGCGGCTTCCTCTGGGGGATGTAGTTTTATGTCTCACCATGCTCAGAGTCTATATATACTCTTTCGGCGCCATTTGTTGTGGTCCTAATGACCGCTTCCATTTTAAAGGAGTTTAAAACTCGAGTTAAAGGAGAGTATATTGAACTTAAAGGTGTATTTGCACTTATTGGGAGACTGACAACATATTGTGTAAAGGATTTCTCCTATAAAGTTTTAAATCACCACCGGACTATCAACTAAAGTACCTATTGAATAATAGTGTCTAAGATTTAATGCATTGTAATGATCGGTATAAGGGATATACAGTCATGGCCGAAATTGTTGGCACCCTTGATATTTTTCCTGAAAATCATGTATTTCTCACGAAACGTATTGCATTAACACATGTTTTGCTATACACATGTTTATTCCCTTTGTGTGTATTGGGACAAAACAAAAAAAGGGAGGAAAGAAAGCAAATTCGACATAATGTCACACAAACCTCCAAAAATGGGCTGGACAAAAGTATTGGCACCCTTTCACAACTGCGGATAAATAAGAATGTTACAAGCATGTGATGCTCCTGTAAACTCACCTGGGGCAAGTAACAGGTGTGGGCAATATAGAAATCACACCTGAAAGCAGATAAAAAGGAGAGACGTTCACTTAACCTTTGCATTGTGTGTCTGTCTGTGCCACACTAAGCATGGACAACAGAAAGAGGAGACGAGAACTGTCTGAGGACCTGAGAACCAAAATTGTGGCAAAATATCAACAATCTCAAGGTTACAAGTCCATCTCCAGAGAACTAGATTTGCCTTTGTCCACAGTGCGCAACATTATCAAGAAGTTTGCAACCCATGGCACTGTAGCTAATCTCCCTGGTCGTGGACGGATGAGGAAAATTGATGAAAGATTGCAACGCAGAATAGTCCGGATGGTGGATAAGCAGCCCCAAACATGTTCCAAAGACATTCAAGCTGTCCTGCAGGCTCAGGGAGCATCAGTGTCAGCGCGAACTATCCGTCGACATTTAAATGAAATGAAACGCTATGGCAGGAGACCCAGGAGGACCCCACTGCTGACACAGAGACATAAAAAAGCAAGACTACAGTTTGCCAAAATGTACTTGAGTAAGCCAAAAGCCTTCTGGGAAAACGTCTTGTGGACAGATGAGACCAAGATAGAGCTTTTCGGTAAAGCACATCATTCTACTGTTTACCGAAAACGGAATGAGGCCTACAAAGAACAAAACACAGTACCTACGGTAAAATATGGTGGAGGTTCAATGATGTTTTGGGGTTGTTTTGCTGCCTCTGGCACTGGGTGCCTTGACTGTGTGCAAGGCATCATGAAATCTGAGGATTACCAAAGGATTTTGGGTCGCACTGTAGGGCCCAGTGTCAGAAAGCTGGGTTTGCGTCCAAGATCCTGGGTCTTCCAGCAGGACAATGACCCCAAACATACGTCAAAAAGCACTCAGAAATGGATGGCAAAGAAGCGCTGGAGAGTTCTGAAGTGGCCAGCAATGAGCCCAGATCTAAATCCCATTGAACACCTGTGGAGAGATCTTAAAATTGCTGTTGGGAAAAGGTGTCCTTCCAATAAGAGAGACCTGGAGCTGTTTGCAAAGGAAGAGTGGTCCAAAATTCCGGGTGAGAGGTGTCAGAAGCTTATTGATGGTTATAGGAAGCGACTGATTTCAGTTATGTTTTCCAAAGGGTGTGCAACCAAATATTAAGTTAAGGGTGCCAATACTTTTGTCCAGCCCATTTTTGGGGTTTTGTGTGACATTATGTCATATTTGCTTTTCTGCCTCTGTTTTATATTTGTTCCAATACATACAAAGGGAATAAACATGTGTATAGCAAAACATGTGTTAATGCAATACCTTTTTTGTGTGAAATACTTGATTTTCAGGAAAAATATCAAGGGTGCCAACAATTTCGGCCATGACTGTATGTACATACACATAAGGTACACAATTATGTTTATAGATTAATTCACGTTTTTGATGGTGCATGATTAATAGAGCGCGGCATCACATGAATTCACTGTTTGTTTTTTAATGCACACCAAGTGAGGGTGAGCAAGGAAGCCGGCGATCTATTTCACTATATTGCATATAGAGATATATGTGTGAGTACCTCCTACTGGTTCACAAGTAATTGCACACTATTTTTTTATTCCACGCCTGCTATGGCTGGTTTGTCCTCAATTTAAACCTTAAGAAACAGTTAGGAAAAGGATAAATAGGCGATGGAAAAATTCATGCCACTAATTAATGGTTGTTCTTACCGACATGTAGATCTGGAAGGAGGTTTTAGTGGCATTTATAGATCTGATCAGATTAATTTATCAGACATCGGCTGGATATATTTAACTTAGATTTACAAAATTGAATTGAATTAACTGCGCTTTTGGGTTAGGCCGGTCTTTAAGCCCAGCTTGTGGGGCTTGTTGTTTTATGATATTATGATGATTGAGTCCTTAATGACTGAGCTATTCTTGATTATTTAAGTTTATTGTATTACATTTTAATAAACGATACGTGATATTTATTATTATTTATTTAATTTTCAATTCATACCAATAAAAGTGCCGCGGCCAATTTTATGCCAATAAATAGTGTGTGCGTCTTTTTTTCTTTAAGTTAGTGTTATTCGGGGAGGGAATTAGCCTGCATTCCCATGTAAAAGAGGGCAAACAATCAATGCCCACTTTCATGGGCATGCGGACGTCACTCCCTCTTGTTATTTAAACAATTTTAAGCGGTCATTTCAATTTTCCTCAGATGACACTTTAAGAGGTGATGGCCCTTTAAGAATTTTATAGGTAGTTTGGGTGGGAAAGCTCCATGTGACATTTTGGAAAGTTCTGGAACCCTGGGGGCTTATTATATAAAGAGGGGTCTCCTGAGGCAATTTGCCAGTTGGTCGGTGTCATTCAATGTGCTCCCCACCCTCCCTTTCCCTTAGTCGCTGGCACTCTATGTGGTTTGTCACCCTTCGATAAAGAGGGGACTTGTTTTATGATATTTAATTAATGTTTGAGTCCTAAATGACTGAGCTATTCTTGATTATTAAAGTTTATTTTATTACATTTGAATAAATGATATGATTTATTTATTATTATTTATTTATTGTTCAATTTATACCAATAAAAGTGCTGCGGCCAATTTTATGCCAATAAATAGTGTCTGTGTCTTTCTTTATTTAAGTTTAAAATTTAAGTTTATTAGTGTTGTTCGAGGAGGGAATTAGTACGGCCTGCATTCCCATTTATGCGGTCAATTCATTACTTATTAAAAAACACTGCAAGAGGAGCTAAGTGGAGTGTGGCTTTCGTATCCCCCATACTATGTATGAGCACATACATAGTGCTTTACAACATAAGGCAGACAGTACAATTACAGTACAAATGAATACAGGAGGATTCAGAGGGCCCTGCTTGTTAAAGTTTACAATCTAAGAGGGAGGGACGGATGCGGTGTCCGACCCCTGCCCTTCTCACCAACTCGTGCCAAAGGACCAGCCAATCTCACACCGCGCTGTCACTTGCATATCAATGCCACTCTCAGCTGCACCCTGCACAGAGATTTTCCAGCTCACGGGACCACAATCTATGTGCCAGCAGCCTGAGAGCGATTGTCACTGGGTTAGGTTAATTAGCAATTAACCCTTTAAACTGCCACCACCGCCTTTTTACCGAAAAGTAGGAAACTCACAAATCATAGCAATAACACTATGATTTTAGCATAAACGTCTGCAACACACACTGTCACAGTCAGATATATTCAGAGGATTTATTACATACAGTAGCACTCTTCAAGAGACAGGGATTCTTTAGTTTTCATTAAAAGCCTTGGAGATAGTTTTAACACTTCTAAAAATAGAGTTTATTAATGAAAAGGTCAAATGGTGAATTTAGTGAATTTCCATTCATTTGGCATGATACAAAGGGTGAGTGTTCAAATCTTGGGCAAAATCAATGATAAATACAACCCTGAATATGTGACAAACACCAAAGTCAAATGTTTTGAAGAACAGAACAGGTTTTTTATGCAGCAACTGAGGAGAAAAAGAGCATTTTTTCCATGAATAACATGTTATTTTTAGATGGATCAAACCTTTGTGAAATAATTTCTTCTGTGTACCATGTGCTCAGTCTTGAGGAAGCAGATGAGATCATGAAACGCTTTGACAAAAAGAGAAAAAACTATTTTGTGGTACAACAGTGTTAAAACTAGAATTGGAAGATGCATTCAGGTATTTGAATGCTTTTTAAAGTCTCTTTGCAATGAGTATTCTAAACTTTATAAAGTAAAATTGTGGAATTGTTATCTTATAAAATGCAGTATTGTATATATTTGGGATGGCAGCATTTTGGTGCGGTGTTGCATGTGTAGTTTGTCTCCACTTATTGATTGGTTCATGGTACCCAAGGGACAAACACATTAAAGTCAACTCCAGCTAACATTCCCTTTTTTAAGAAAAAAAAAATACAGCATGGGATTAAAATTCCAACCAGGCCCCTATCTAGGCATGGAGCCTGGGCGGCCCAGAAAGGGAAGGCCACAAGCAGACACCATCCCCCATCCCTTCCTGAACCACACAAAATTGCATGCCTTTCAACATTGGTTGGGTATCTTGTAAGGGGGGACCAGCCAAGCCTCATACATCATAATCTTCATGTGCATCTTTAAAGCATCCCTCAAGCAAGTTTTTTTAAATAATTTGTGTATTTTCAATGTTGCCTTTTAAGCAGAAAGGAAGAACCTTCTCTGAGCTGGTCAAATTTTCTCTCTTTTTAGTATTGGTACATGTCCCCTATGACTGTGCCCAGCTATCCAAGTTCTTTTTTAACAATAGCTTGCAAATTAGCTTTGAAAAAGGCCAGAAAAATTGTCCTTTCGGTTCCCATAGACATCCAAAGGATTTGGCACTGTGTTTGGGGTTCATGGACTTCCCACTGGGTTTTTCCAATTTCACTTATCCCTGTATATCCCAAGTTTTAGGGTCCCTTCTAACTTCTTTCTCATGTTATCAGAGTGCTATTCAGAACAAACATGAGCACATGCTGAAAAGAAAACAGCAGAATAAAAATGTGCATCTACTGAGGAAAAGACCTGACATAATTGTCAATAATTTACATAGCCATGCTCGTTTGCACAGAAATGTGAGCATGCGCACAAACATGTGCATCAGCACGAACATTCACACTAGTGCACATTCACACACACCTGCTGCCAGAACCAGTGCCAAATGCCCTATATAAGGACAGTGGCTGCACTCAGACTTTGCTGGATGATCTTCAGCTACCAGTACTCCTTGCTGCTGTGTTTCCTGTGTTCCTTGGATTATCTGTTAATGACCTGACTTCCCTCCATACTCCCCTGCTGTCTGGTTGTGTTGCTATGGATATTTGGTGGTTTTTATAGCTTAGATATTTGTTAAAGTGTTAGTTTTTAAGACCATGTGCTGTTTTAGAAACTAAAATAGAAGCCTATCGATGTGCAAATGAACCAGTCGGATTGGATTATGAGCTCAGCAGAGGATATGATATACAGGAAGTTAGGGGGAGGAGAGAACATTTTTGAACAGGCATGCGGGCAGACAAAGACAGAGTTATTTTGAAAGACAAAGAAGCAGCCGTTGTTTTGGACTTTGGAGAGGAAGGAGTTGTTCTAGACTTTCAAGAGGAAGGAGTTGTTCTGGACTTTGGAGAGGAAAAGTTGTTTTGAAAGACAAAGAAGCAACAGTTGTTTTGGACTTTGGAGAGGAAGGAGTTGTTCTAGACTTTGAAGAGGAAGGAGTTGTTCTGAACTTTGGAGAGGAAAAGTTGTTTTGAAAGACAAAGAAGCAACAGTTGTTCTGGACTATGGAGAGGAAGGAGTTGTTCTGGACTTTGGAGAGGAAGCAGTTGTTCTGTGAGACAGGAGGAAAACACTTGTTCTGAAGATGGATGAGGAAGCAGCTGGACCATGAAGAAGATTCCATAAAAGGAAAGCCCAAGTTGAGTAACCATTTAGTATACCTATTGTATACATATTGTGCATACTTATTTGCTAGGAAAATAGTCAACTTGTGCATGTTGTAGGCATATTTTTGTTATACTTGGCATGCTATGAATTGTCTTTCCTGAAGTTGCATGTGCAGCTTTTCTGTTTACTAAAGCACATTATTACACTAGAGAGTTTAAACGCTTCCTTGGCTTGTACCGTAAAAGAACATTCAGAGACCAAGCAAACCACTGATCCCTGGTTTTGCCCCCAGAATTGCTCTAAGGACTTTGCTTATCTTGTTCTACTATGAATGACTCTGGCTTGCTTTTGACTACTCTCCTGCTTGCTCCCCTGGATTCCTGTAAATGGCCTTAGCTCTGTTCTTGACAACACTTCTACCTACTCCCTGGCTTGCCTTCCTGTGTTTGACTCCAGCTGTCATCCTGACTACACTTCTTCACATCGTTCCTGCCAGTCTGTTACTGCTTCTTCCTTCGGTGCCACCTTGCCTGTGGTCTTCGTCCTGGTTCTGCCACCTCACCAGGAGTAACTGAGGTCCTGCCATCCATCCTGAACAGAACAGTTGACAGCTATCTGGTTGACTGCACTTCAATCAGTTTCCAGCAGATCTACCCAATGGCACCGATGCATCTTTGAGCCTGGGACTGCTTGTTCTCACCTTCAGGGGTGCTTAGCACTTAGCCACAAGGGAAGTACTTTCATCAAATTGGCCTTATACTAGGTACATGACACAAGGGCTCAGTGTGTGGTCATTACTGATTTTGTGGCATTGCCATGTGGATATTTTCCAGCTGTTAAACATGAGAAGCACACAACTGGCAGCAGGTCTTCCATATAAAAGGGATCAGAAAGGATCTCGTAAACATTATGAGGGTTCGCTTGAAAAAGGGGTTAGATAGTATTCTGAAATATTAGTAGAAAGGGGCCAGAAGGGACCCTGAACACATTTAATGGCCTAAAGCTGGCCATAGATGGTTCAAATTATGTATGGGCATATTTGAACCATGTATGGGCAGGCAAAATGTACCCAAGTTGGTTGACCAATCAACTTGGGTACAATCAGCCTGTTGGATTATACATGCAATTATTGCCAGCGGCTATTATAGGAGCTAGCAGTAATCACTGTGTTTTCCCGGCAGGGACAGCTCCTCCCACTCCCCTGTCGGGGGGAACACAATGGCTCACTGGAGAGATTCCCCATTTACACAATGTGTTGATGGGGGATTCAAGCCATTTTCCATCCTGCAACCATGGGTTTCAGAAAAGAAAATCACTCCATCTATGGCGAGGTTAAATTACCATTTTATTACAAAATTGGTATATCACTACCTATACTTATTAGATTGTATGACTCTTTACCCTTTACATAGACAGCTTAGTACCTATTAGCTTATATGCATATTTATTTACTTGATATAATTACATGTTACGCCTTTGACATGATATGAATATGAGGCAATGATTTTATGTGACACTGATGGATAAGGATATATTATGTGCCCTCTGCTTATTGTACATTTTTTGATACTTATATAGGCATTAAAAATATAAATGTTGTGGTATGCTGATTTACTTTTTTTTATTAGATAGGATCAATACGGACACTAATGGGAAAACCTATGATATATTATTTATCTGTCCTTCTTTAATTCTACACTGTTACCTATTGTGTTTGTCCTGTGAAATATTGCATTTCTGCAATAAAGGCTAATCCTCCTGCCAATATATCTGTAATATAAAATATGTGGAAATAAAAAATTCAGCAGAAATGTGTAATGGTTGCAGCAGGTGAGTGGACTTAGAAACTTAGGTTTAAACATCTTTCCCCTCTGAAAGCAAGCTTGCCCATTATATTTAATGACTATTTACCATTTTAATGTAATAACAATTTAAAAAAACAGACTTAGGGTAACTAATTATAGTTTAGTGGCTTTCAAAACTCTAGGGTTATCATTTGTCTCTATTCTACTTCTGTACATGATTTCATTTTCACTATTATTTAATGTACAGCACAGTTAGTGAGGAGTATCTGAGAGATACAAGGAAGTGCTCAGAAACTGATCTTAACAAAAACACAGGATGGCATCTTCTGTAGGGATCTCTACACTGTATTTCTTTTTTATCACAGGCAGACCTGTTGCAATCCAAAGGCATTTCTTCTCGTTTTATCATATTTTTTCAAAGTGCAGTGACACCACCAGAATACAATATCTGTAAAAGGAAGAATCCAATAACGAGCCCTGGGCTGACATACGAAGTACTGATGTTTGCAATGGTGATTTTAATACCAAGACACTACAGGAGCCTTGTGTAGTCATTCCAAAAAAATTTCCAACATGATACTGAAATACAGATGTTTTTTGTTTATATGGCCATGGGGAGCCCAATTTACTACAAGTAAAAGTTCAGATCAAAATTCATTGCCACTAAAAGAATTCTTGCCCAAGGTTGCAGAGATACAATCAATGAAAGCAAAGGAAAGATAAAGCTGCACGATGCATCCATGGTATATGGGACAACTGCAAAGGGCCTTGTTATTGTTTGCATTTGTGGAAAGGGCGTAGCTTCTATATGTGAAAACACACAACCCTAATATAAATATAAATTTGTTCTGCTTTTTTTATTTCTTCTACATTGGTGCTATAGTGGTTTCCTTCGTGCAGGAGCATTGTGTAGTTAAGACTGGTCACTGCTACTCTCTCCTTATGTAGGGTGTCTGGTCTTGTATCCACCCTCCTGTAATTTTCTGCAGGCAGCCTGCATAAGTAACGTAGTCCTAACTGTTGCATTCCATAAGCTTGGCTGTACATTACATACTACTGACCAAAGTGTTTATTGTCTCAACTGTTGCCAGTTTGGTAATTAAGTTCTTTTTTAAAGTGTTACTAAACCCACAACAGTAAAATCATTCTGTGTATGCAGTAAAGCATGCTTGATATACTCACTGTTGAATCCAAGGGATTAATCCCCTGCACTGTTTAAAAATGCTTTTTGATCCTGACTTCTCTGATCCTCCCCTTCTTCCAGTGTCCCCCTCTTATCTCCCGATAAAACACATTGTGTGGAGTCACTCTGCACATGCTCAGTTTGGTGTGTATTGCTACAGAAGTTTTTTTCTTTGGAGGGGGGGTGCATGTGATCAGCACAGGGCCAGCCAGCACCATCCAGACAGAGGTCAGGGGTTCTGCATCCTCCTAGAGCAGAAAGAAAATTCCACCTACAAGCTTTAACCAGTGCTTGGCTGGACACTGATAGAAGTCACAAGACTGCTCTAACTGCTGATGAGAAAAGGAATTTAGCAGTTTATATTTACTAAAATAATTGCACTTCCATGTTGTGTGTACTGTGGGAGGCCAGATATAGTGAATGCAGGCTCCTGGGTTTAGTAACACTTTAAGGTAGACGTAAAAGTATATGTAACGGAAGGGTGTTTAAAAATATTAGGACCTAAGGTTTATGTGTCTCTGTTAAGCTACCTCTCGAGGCATTGTGATTACAGATCATTTTTTGGTACAAACATGTGCAGTGTGTACTGTTTTTAACCACGCCTCTCTAAAGCAGTGGTTTTATACCAATGGGTCATGGCCTACTGCTGGGCCACAGCCTTCTTCCCACTGGGCCCTGGTTTCCTGTCTGCTCTGATGGTTATACTTTAACTGTTGGAGCAGATAGGGGCTGCGACACGACCTATAGCCCAAACATCTTTTCATGTTTGTTATGGATAGAGTAGGGTAGGTTTAAAATAGGGGTTGGCAGCAGGTTGATTGTGATCTACCCATCCATCCTAGCCATGTTGGGTCAAGGAGGAATTTACAAGGCCTTGGTCTCCCTAAGTTTGTGAACCATTGCTCAAAATCAAGCTCAATATGCAGCACTCTGTACCCTTACACAATTGAATCGAGCAACGGAGTGGACCCACCTTATTCCTTTCTCAGGTGGGCCATGGTACCCCAATCCAACCCTGTCATACACCACCTAACTCTACAGAGTCATGCCTCTGTAAAAATCAGGAGCAATTGTGCTGTGAACAAGCAGTTGTGGATGCACAGTTGGTTACAGTGGTATAAAACAATGATTTGCATGGCTCCATATCTTATCGTATAATGTGGGATGAGTACTCAGTGTTATGAATTTGTGTTGGAAGCAATGATTTAAAAATACTCTAAAATATAAATTTAAATATTGTGCTGCAGAAAATAACAAATGTCTATTGGCAATAATGAAGATGACAATTTTATGATGCTAAGTAGGAGCAGCTGAAAATGGAATGTATGTGTGACACATGGCAGCATTGAGAGGAGATGTCTGTCTCCAGTGCATTTACAAAATTGTGACTGTTGTGCTTCTGCACAACCTTGCCTGTCTGATGACAATCCTCTCCTACCTGCCGACTGATTATGAAATCACGGCATAGGAGAGAATAAGAAAGTGTGCAAGGCACTAAGGTGGAATATGTCAAAGGTCTCTAGAAATTTAAGATTGTGATAGTTTTTTTGGGATAGACTGCATTAGATGTTATTACCCAGTTAAAAGCATTCCTCTCTAACTCTTTTTCCTTGTTCATTCTTAAGCCTTACACAGGTTACCATGGTTTGAACTCTAGAATAATTGTGTTAAGGTGCCTACACACATAACAGAACATTTCTGTTTTACTGGATGTACAGCAGCTTAAGGTTAAAAATATTTTCTATATAGCAATCATTCAAAAAAAAAAAAAAATACAACACATGCAGAACATACATCTGCAGAGCAATCATTTCCTGCAATACAATCTAAACTGTTTTAGGGGCAACACTATATCTACAACATGCTTGAGGCAACATCAATTATTATTTTGCAGAGTGATAAAATTCAAGCAATATAGATTTCCTGGCACTCGCACTGTATACACCATTTGTATGATGGGTTATAAAATTGCTCAGACTACTAGATAGCAAATGAGCTGCGAAGATAGGGAGGACAAACATGAAACTGTTTGCTGCAGGTTTATCCATCTTCCATGTCAGGGGAAGGATATACAGAATGGCCAATTATTGCCATCTAGTGGAGGTTTATTGTAAGACTACTCACATAGATAGGTTTAGTTGATGCTCAAATCGACAAATGATGGCACAACTGGAATATACTACTGTTTTGTTTTAAATGGGAATAAAGGTGAAAAAAATACACTTTTAGTACTATATTATTTGCTCATATGCAACTCTAGCAAATCCAACTACAACAGTATAGTCAGGGCCGGTGCTAGACTATTTTGCGTCCTAGGCAAGACCAGCCTTAATCTTTGACACTGACCACACTCATAGGAGTGATGGAAACATATCTAACATCATATACAGTATAATCACTGCTTGTCTTATCATCCATCAGTTATCTATGGAGTCCTAGAATACACTGATCTCCAAATACACCGCCTGTGAGTTCCCAATCCAGCCTGCCAGGGGTTGAGTTATGGCTGCAGGTACCAGGCAGTGATGGTGTTCTGGAAGTGCAGGCATTTACCTTATATGGGAAGAGGACAGCCGAGGCCACCTTCTCCATGGCCAGGTTCCAGATGTTGGGGGTGAGGGAAGCCCCGCATGACGGGCAGCAGCTCAGCTTCTGGCAACAATGGCAGACCAGGTGTCTGGCCTGGTACTGCAGGGTGGGGGGCAGCACATAGTCAAAGCAGACGGGGCACTCAGAGACATCAGCTCGCTGTGCTGTTGCTGGGACACCAGCCTGGAGATCACTGCCACCACAGCCGCCGATGGGGACCACAGGGGATGGGGGTAAGCAGCAGTGAGGGAGGCAGAGACATGTGTTTCCAGCCCGATTTGTTAGCACAGGGTCCAGCAGAGGAAGGGTAGCTCATCCCGGCCAGAGAGAACCATGGAAGTCTGGAGGGAGTGATTAGCACATTTTTGGACTTAGGGAGATGCATAACAAGGAGCGGATCATGGAATATGGCGGATCCCCAGAGCACACTATGACTCCGTTCCCCAGCAGCATTGTCAGCACCAAAGATGGACATCTCATCTTAACTTCTGGAACATTGTCATACATCAGGCAGAGCTAAGCATGTACTATGTAAAGAAGGATGTGTAGTCACTGTACAGCAGAGGCTGAGGGCCAGGACCAGCGTCTGTGGCTGCACCCTAGGCGGCAGTACACCCTAGGCGGCTGCCTAGTTTGCCTAGCCGTAGCTCCGGCCCTGAGTATAGTAAACCATTAAAGTGTATGTTACCCAAGCATTCCACATTCCTGATATATGTCTGTTGTATCATGTACTTGCATAAAAAAAGCATGCTGTTCTCTTTGCAGTGCTTTTCTTGTGTGAGATAGCTAGTGATCTTACCAAAACTCCTGCTTTCCTTTTTCAAACTGACCTCACCAGGGCATGGAAGCACATCTATCCCAATGTGGTCAGTTTTCTTTTTTGCATTCTACTTGGTAGCACAGTCTGCCTGTACTCCAGTGGTAAGTTTTGTGCTAAGACACCCCCTACACAACTAATCACTAGGACAATCAGTGTACTGCTTTTTCTCTGCCTCCTGCTGACAAGTCCCTCTGCAGTCTCCGATCTCCACCTCTAGGTTCCTTATGCAGCTGAGAAGAGAGGTCATGAGATCACTTATAAAAACATTTAAAAATAAAAGGTACTTAGAATGTTTTTTTGTATATACACAAATGTTTTGCTTGCGTTTCTATTTTAGGCTCCATGCACACTGGGCTTAAAAAATGCCAGTTCCCTTGGCAGAAAAATGATGATATAGAGCATTTTTGTACACAGTTTAGGCAGTGTTAGGAGAGTTTAGCGTTTTTTCTGCCAGAAAGCTCCAATCAAAAACGCAAACCAGAAAGCCTCTAAACGTTGAGCTTATAATATGCCTCTAATCACCCTAATGTGCATGGACACAGGATAACACTGAGCTGCTTGTACAGGCAAAACACAAAACTCCTGTAGAAGCAGAGATTTTTAAGCCAGTGTGAATGGAGCCTTAAACTGAATAGGTTGTTTTTCAAGGTGAGGGTTTACATATACTTTAACTTCAGTCCCTGTCCGTGGTCACACCAGACTGTCCCTACAGTAGGTATTCAACCATCCTCACATAATCTAGAACTAAAATTTAATCTGCAAGTGATAATGACACCAAAACTGACAAAACTGAACACCAAGCAGATTGCTTAATATACCTTTGAAATGTATATATTTATTGTGGTAGTCCCATGCCCCACCAAGGTTATTCTCAACCAGGCAGGTCGAGGGGCTTCAGGGGGTTAGTCTAATTAGGAGAAGACTGGATTTTCAGTTTCCTCATGGTTTAGAAAAATCCATTTTGGGACCTGGAGCCCAAAGATTTCTTAGCTACCTGGGAGGGATGAAATCTCCAGTCCTGGGTCTAGGTTTTCAGAACCACCAGCACACTTATTGGTCAATGTGTGCTGCACTATTAGTAGTAACCTGACCATGGCTCTGGGCTCCACCCTCCTGAGGAGTCCTGGTGTGTGCAATGGAGCCAGAGGGATGCATGTGTGTACTGGAATAAACAGAGACTCAAGCCTGCTAGCTAGAGGCTGCTAGCTATGAAGGGAGTGTTGGTAAGAAAATGGTCTGTGGGAGACAGACAAGGACCTGAGGTTGAAAGCCTGAGCAGAATTGCTGTGTGTGTAAGTCAAGAGGCTGAATAACTATTGTGTTGCATGTGTAAGTCAGGAGGCTGAATTTACCATTATTTTTGTTGATAGTGGAAACCTCCTGAGTGGGAAACATACATTTGTAAAATGCATTGTATTGATTTTCTTTAAAAAAAAGTGGGCCAACAAGCCCTTAAATGACAATCTTTGCCATGGACCTGAGCTATACAACCCCAAACTTTACAATATGTGTAGCCATAGCTCTAGCTCTGGCCAGCTGCCCCTTTAAGATGTCGGAGCCGCACAGCCTGGACATCATTGACGCTGTTCCACAGGTGGTTTCTGCTCCCTGCAGGTGATAGACAGCTCAAGAAGGGGGAGAGGGAAAAGACATGATTGGCCGCATGGACAGCAAAGCCAACCCTTCAGAGACAGAATCACAAATGCTATAGGGGTGGCAGGAGCAGGGTGTGTGTAGGCTACGGAGGGGTAAGAGATACACTAAACACCAGAGAAAGACCAAGAGTAGAGTCACTTCACTTAACCATTTTCAGTTTTCCCTCATGTGAGGACAGCTGTTGAGTGGTCTTAGAGTGGGAGAAGTTTAAAGGTAAATCTGCTGGAAGCATTGCAGGCTTTCTTTCATCTGCCTCCATGTAGCCACCATGAGGGGTCATTCGAGGACAGACGGGTCAACAAATGTCAGGTTGGTGAGAGAACCCTTGGCCTCCCTCCTGTGTGTAGTGTATACCCATTTGAAGGCACTACTGTTTAGTAAAGTGTTTTTTAAGGAAGACACCTTCACCTTCTGGCTAGCTGTTGGATTGTGACACTTTGTAAAAATACATTTACCCTTGCAAATTACAAAAACCTTTACTTGAAGACTGAGTACTAGTCTATTGATTTTAAGGACCCCACAACTGGCAGATTTTGTTGTCGATTTATCCCCAGGTCAGTGATTAGTCAAGGTTCAAAAAATGCAATTAAGCCTCACAATTATTTGGGAATATTTGTTACACTTATCATTGGTTTTATTTGCTGCAGAGTAATTCTTCATTCTCATTGTACATTGGAAACTAGGTCACTCACAAGTGGCAAAGAGAACGTACCCTCAGCTTGCTCACTTCAATTTTTAGTTGAATTGAACTGCTGTCTTTGAATTGTTGCTATCATACTCCAACTTATTCATTTTTGGGATTTATTCTTGTCTTAAAAAAAAAACAAAAATATGCTGTTGGTGTTGGTGCACTATTGAGTCCAGTTACATGGAAGGTCATCACTGGAAATGGTAGCTCCAACAGGAGCTACATGTGTCAATTGTTTTACCTGCCAAAGGATTTTTTAAAATATTGTTTGCCAAGTTTGAGGATCTGGGCAACCTTTTCAGATATTATAGACAGGCCTAAGACTCTTTGTTATACACTGCAGTTAAACACATTTTGTAGTATCTTACACGCTAAAAAGATTTTTACCAAGCATTTAGATTTTGTAATAAATATACAACTAGAATAAAGTTTTATTTTATGTGATCTTTTATTCCGTACTGGAATTAAGTTTAAAATAGAAAAACTGGTATGAGTCAAACTAAGGTGCCATGCATTTCAAGGCAGAAGTGCACAGTATAGAGTGCTTTGTATCACACAACAGATGTGTGTGTATATACATATATATATATATATATATATATATATATATATATATATAGTTTTGATATAAAGTTTTTAGTTCACACAGACAAACTGGGCACACTTGTGAAGTAAACATTGAAATACTGTTTCTATGGTACCATAAAATCCACACATAGTTACACTGTGAAGTACACCTTTGAATTCTAATGCTTAGCAAAGCTTTCATTCAACACTTCCACAGAAAAAGCCAGGTACCACATTGTACCACATTGTTTTGAGTAGAGATCCTTCGCCAGATACTTATCAATTTCTATGTGAGATCGCCCTAGTAGGTATGACAGCATATAGGGTTCTAGTTTTCCTCACTCTTCACCCAGGAACCTAAGCATAATTCTGAAGGCTCTCTTCTACCACTTAGATTTAGCCTGAACCCCATAATTGTTACTATGTTCCAAATGAACTACATGTTCTTCTTTAAAGACATTATTTTATTTTAGATTCCATCAGCATACTTCACACCCTGACCCCACATCCTGCCCACACTCCAACTCTGTCAGTGTATGACAACCTTCCTTTCTCCAAACTGTAAACACACCAACAATTATAGCAAGCTTGCATTCATAATAAGCCTTAAACCTAGACTAAGCTAGTTAGCTTACTTGCCAATACATTTTACGTCAGAATATAATTATGATTGCAGACTTGCTTTAATTCCACACAATACAACATTCTAATGCATATCAGTAGGTATGGGGTTCTGGTTCACAACAGTGCAACCCTGCATGTTCAATGACAGGTCGAAGTATATGGCACATTTTCCCACCCGAATCTCCTGCTGGGAGCAGCAAGAAGTCATTCATTTATTGGTTGTATCACTACTGCCAATGAATGTCAGTTTCCTGTTCTACAGGCCACTAGCATCACTGGTTGCTAAGAAGCTAGAGGCCACACAACAACATTTGATGCTAAGATGCAGTTGCCAGCATCATAGCAAACACTGTCCCACAAGACCGTATTTAGTAAGTGATGTCAGCCAGCTCCCAGATTTTTTGCTTGAATTCTGCTGTACAGCAGTTAGTTGTCATTCACAATGATCTTTGTCATGAAAAATTGCTGCTTTTTGTTTTTGACAGGTCAATGGGATTGTTGTTCATCATGATCAAACATTATGGTCTACAAGGCTGGATGACATGATTGACAATGAATTTATACTGTAGGGTATTTTTTTAAATAAAGGCATTTTGTTGCAGTGTGTTTATTTACTATTTGATTTTTTCTGAATGAGGAACCAGGGGTTTCTGGCTTGCACATTCATGTAGGGGAGGGCCGAGATCTGGGGCCCCCATATTTTTTATGTTAATTGCAAATCCATCATAAATCACACCATTGGGAAATGTAGAGCCACCTCAATCACAATTAAAGACACTAATGACCTGTTGAAAAAAGACAAAGAGGTGGGGTATCCTGGGTGACATCACTGACCAAATATGGCCATGTCCATATTTGGTCATGCCTTTGTTAAACATTCAGCTAAGTGGCCCTGTCATTTTTAGTTGATCAGCTGGCATTTACATTGCTGGAAGATATGATATATTAGGGATCTATTTACATGCCTTGGGACATTTTTATGTAGCCTTTACTCATTTTTTATTAATTTGATTTGATTAATAGGCCTTTTTCCTCATTAATAGGGTGACAAGGTGCTTTGCCAGAAGGGTCCAACCTCGCAAGGTACCCTCCCCATGTTAAGGGCATATGCCCCTCCTCTGTTGGCCAGCCAGGTTGCATGTTCAAGTAAGAGTCTAGTATGAATTATTGGGGACACCCCACAGTTGTTTTGCATGGGGAAATAGCCAGCTCCCCATGCACTTGTTTGGCAATGTCTTGCCCATTAGCCTTTTAAAATGTAATTGAATTTCAAGACTGGACTCCCATTGACTTCAGTGGGGTTCACATTAACATTTTCAATTCCCAACTTTTTTGACTATTTTGGTGAATGTCCCATTAATCAAAACCAGGCACATTTAATATATACCTATTTATAACTCATGCTGTCACCTGTATTCATTATCAGTGCTTATATTGCCTCATATAAAATACACCTTTCCATTAAATTGCACTTGTAATGGGTATAGAAATTTGTTTGAAAATGCTCCACAGGCAAATAAGTGTGCTTGAAAGGAGAAACATACTGCCATATCGTGGGTTTCTTATTGTCAAGGAATGTCTAATTACTGTTATTTGCAGCAAATGTTTGGTCAAATGACAGGGTTATTTGTCACATTCTCCTGTTCCATACTCCAACACTGGGTCTTCTCCTCTGTGTTAAGCCACCAGCTTCTGACCAAGCACAGGGGGCTTTCTGAGCCCCTGTGTGTATCCCAGATTGTTTCCCCCCCTGCGTCCAGTGTGTTCCTGCTTGTTTCCAGCTTTGTTCCCAGTGTGTCCCAGCTTGCGGCTAAGTTCCAGACTCTCCTGGAGATGGGACAGAAGAAGTCAGGCTCAGAGTAGCACTGGTTGCCTACAGCAGTGCTTGTAGAGATGATCTGACTGAGGATGCTTGTCAGAGGTACACTCAGGAGCACAGCTGATTCACTGGAATAGTGTCTGCAGACAGGTGGTGCCCGTGAGAGACAGCAGGCCTTCAGAGTAGCAGAGAATACAGGTCCAGGAACAAGCCGAGTCAGTAACAGGAGATCACAATAGTAGAGGAACATGGGGCAAAGGTACTGGGGAGCCAGAGATCAACCAGCAATTTGAGAGAGTGATGGGCTTCCTTATAAAAGATGTCTGGCACCAAGCTGGGCTAATGCGTGCATAATCGTGCATCCGTGCACCAATGCACATAAATGTTTGCTAGTGTGCATTTCTGTGGCCATACAAGGTATTGGCAGGAATGCCAGGTGTCCGATTACCTCTGCTGTGGACAGAGCCCTGATACAGTGTGTTCCAGCCTTGCTCCCATTGTATCCCAGCTTGCGTCCAGCCTAGCTCCCATTGTGTCCTAGTTTCTATCTATCCTTGCTCCCAATGTGTCCCAGCTTGCTTCCAGTCTCACTCCCAGAGTGTCCTAGCTTGTTTCCAGCATTTCTTCCATTGTATCCCAGCTTATTTCCAGCTTTGCTTCCAGTGTGTCCCAGCATGCTCCCAGCCTTGTGTCCCTCTGTCTGCATCCTGCTGTGATCACTCCATGTTCTCCAACTGAATTCTGTCTTTTTTCACCTCCGTGTTTCTGTTTGTTCAGTTTGCTATTTGCTTCTCTGCACCACTCTGTTTCCCCTGTAGGTTCCAGGCAGCCTCATTATCTGCACCTATGTACTCCCAGCCTGTGTTGCTTGCTTGTCTCTCAGTTTATCTCTGGCTATTCCCCTGTGTACTCTGCTGCCTTGTAAGTCTAGTGCCCTAGCACTGCAAGAGAGTCTCACCTGCTCTCGATTGTGGTCTGCTTGAGTAAGTGGGAAGACTGCATCCTGTTTATCGCTTGCAGATCAATATTTCCACCACTAGAAGCTTTGGTGAAGACCATGCGGTATCTTAGATTCTGCACCTCCGCCTTTTCAGGCTTGCCACCACCGTTAAGTGAGCAGCCAGCAGAGTCCTCCGAGTTCACCACCAACTGAACAAATAACAATTTTACCTATTTTGTGCTTGCAAAGTGAGAAAAAGTTTTCCACAAATCCACTATTCAAAGCCCTCCACTAATATATATATATATATATATATATATATATATATATATATATACAGTATCTTCCAGAAGTGAGTACACCCCTCACATTTTTGTAAATATTTTATTATACACACTAAAGAAATAACACTTTGCTACAATGTAAAGTTGTGAGTGTAAAGCTTGTATAACAGTGTAAATTTGTTGTCATTTCACTTAGGGGTGTACTCACGTTTGTTGCCAGCGGTTTAGACATTAATGGCTGTGTGTTGGGTTATTTTGAGGGGACAGCAAATTTACACTGTTATACAAGCTGTACACTCACTACTTTACATTGTAGCAAACTGTCATTTCTTCAGTGTTGTCACATGAAAAGATAGAATAAAATATTTACAAAAACGTGAGGGGTGTACTCACTTCTGTGAGATACTGTGTGTATGTGTGTATATATATATATATATATATATATAAAATTTTATTTTTTTTTTTTAATGTCTGTTTTTTTCACTATATTGTATTGGCATGCTCAGCTATGAAGTACTGAAGAGAAAAAACTACCCCACACAGGAATCAAAAATTCCAATTTGCACTTATGCACCCAGCAGTCTAAGACATTTGGATGATGTGATAAAGAAAATTAGCCGTGCTGTAATAGTCCATCGATGCTACAAATAACAGTTATATCATCTAAGTAAAATGTTTTCTTCCCATCAAGGCACCATAACATTTCTCTCAAACAGTTGTTTTGCATCCTTACTGATATATAAGCAAGTAAATGCATGGTGTTCTATATTCCCTGAATGGAGCTGTCTGCCTGCCAGCCAATATTCTGTTCCATCTACATCTTTGACCATCTGCTTAGCAAAATTAGGGCAAACCATTCATTTGGAAAATAGCAGAAAGGTCAACAACTTTATTTCAGCAAACCATACGCTAATTATTTATTTTTTAAAAATTAAACATAATTTGTCTGCCTTACATATGTAAAGTAATTAGCAGAAGCCATTTACTACAGTTAAGATGTTTTTGTCTTACTCTTTTCAAGGCTTCGACGCTTGACTTATTTTGCAAGCTACAGTAAATGCATGAAAATGCTTTTGTAGTTAAGATCTGAGATAACTGCACATTGAGGAGCTGTAAAAAGCAAGATAAACTTAATATTTAATGCAGCAGACAACAATTTGCTTCCATGAAAGCAGGCTATGTATTGTTCATTAAAGTCATAATACACTTTGTTCAGCTCAGTATTTGGATCATGCATCACTGCACCACTAAGTTAATGTGGTGTGCAAAATGCATTGAATATTTTACATGTACAGGATAATAAAGGTTATGAGTCTGAAAATCTTTAATAGTGATTCCAGACAGCTCCCTCGAATTTTGGATTAAAACCAGAAGGCATTTACACAGCTAGGCCAAGCTAATACCCAGATCGTTAATGAACTGTGTGCAAACAGAATTTTGATTATGATTAACCCCACAAAATGGTCACATGTTAACAACTATACATTACAAATATTGCATATTTTTTTTAAAATGGCTGCAATTCAGGAAAAGAAAAATCCAGGACCATAGCACTGAGATTTTCTGTGTTCAGACTGTCCTAGTTTTATAAATATCACCCATTTTTATGTTAGGCTACATTTTAATTTCACACTCTGCAGGGGCAGACTATAAAGGCACACACAACACAAGAACCCTCAGTGCTCGGTTGTACCTAGCAGCATAGAAAGTAATTTTTTAAAGTGACATTAAACCCAAAAGAAAACATTTATTATATCGTAGTTTTGCTTACCAATTCTTAGATGTGATGGCTGCATTCGTTTTCTTTTTTAGGGTTTCTTTTTTTTATTTTCACCTAGTGATACTGCCAGTAAGTCTGTTGTTTTTCAGCAAAACAAGCTGTCCTACATATGTAGAATTGGGAGGATTGAGAATAAACATTTACTACTGACAGTGGTGGTTACAATGATCGGCTTTTATTTATTTATATAAAACCTTTATTCCAAAAGGAAAAAAAAGCTGTTGCTGCTGCTGTAGCTGATTATACAGTATTAGCTGAAGTTTGGCATTAATTTGTTTAGTGTATTTAACCACTTGACTTCCGGTAGGTTTTAAGCCCTTCATGACCCGGGCATTTTTGCTATTCAGCACTGACCTACTTTAACTGGCAATTGTGCGGTCATGCAACACTGTATGCAAATGAAATTTATATTATTTGTTTCACACAAATAGAGCTTTCTTTTGGTGGTATTTAATCACCACTGGGTTTTTTTTTATTTTTTATTATATAAATGAAAAAAGACCAGAAATTTTGGATCAAAAACAAGATTTTCTACTTTGTGTTATAAAACATATTCAATGAAAAAAAAAATCTAATTTCTTCATACATTTAGGCCAAAATGTATTCTGCTACATGTCTTTGTTATAAACTAAAATCCTAATACGTGTATATTAACCACTTTCCCGCCGCCCTATATATACTGCTGCAGGGCAGCAGGGGTGCGCAAAATCACATATATATACGTGATTTTGCATTTCCGGGTAGGGGGCGTGCACTATTCGTTGTCAGTCACTGGGTCCCAGCCAGTGATTACTCGTTGGCACACAGTGATCGGCGAGCATTACTGATGGAGGGAGAAAACTGTTACATAGTTAGTCTGGCTGAAAAAAGACAAAAGTCCATCCAGTTCAACCATTGAAAAAATAAAGTTATAGTCCTACACCCACAGCTGATCCCCAAGTGCATAACCTTACAATTATCAACATTAAACCTCATTTGCCACATAGTTGCCCATTTAAACAGTGCAGTGAGTTCGGCTTGTAAATTGGAGACATCCTGTAAAGACGTTATTTTACTGCACGGCTTGGTGTCATCTGCAAAGACTGAAATGGGATTTTTACTCCCAGACCCTATATCGTTTATAAATATATTAAAAAGTAAGGGTCCCAACACTGAACCTTGGGGTACACCACTGACAACCCTAGACCATGTAGAGTATGAATCATTAACCACTACTCTCTGAATACAAACTTTTAGCCAGTTTTCTATACATTACAAGCCTGTAGACTTTACCTTACAAATTAGCCATGTGTGGGGAACTGTGTCAAACGCTTTTGCAAAATCCAAGTATACCACGTCCACAGCCACCCCTCTGTCCAAGGTTTTGCTCACCTCCTCATAAAAAGAAATCATATTTGTTTAACAACTTCTGTCTTTCAGAAATCCATGCTGTCTGTTGCTTAAAATATTTTTTCCCAGCAAGAACTCATCTATGTGGTCTTTTATTAAACTCTCCAGTATCTTCCCAACTATAGAAGTTAAACTAACAGGTCTGTAATTACTTGGTAAAGATTTTGACCCCTTTTTAAATATTGGCACCGCATTGGCTTTACGCCAATCCAGTGGTACTATGCCAGTCATTAAATAATCCCTGAAAATTAGAAACAATGGCTTTGAAATGACAAAGCTCAATTCTTTAAGGATCCGTTGGTGTATGCCATCCAGTCCAGGTGCTTTATTCACCTTTATTCTGTCTAAATATTTTTGGATCATATCAATTGTGAGCCAATGTGGATCATCTGGAGCTGTGTCAATACCATGCCCATTATGGACAAGAGCTCCCCCATGCTCCTTTGTATATACAGAGCTGTAAACAATACAGTTCTCTCCCCTGTTAGCTCCTGTACACTGGTTTGTATGGCTCTGCATAGCAGAGCCATACAAAGCAGCGTGCTTACAGTTGAAAGCACTAACATAGCACACAGTAAAACAGTACACAGTTAACCCTTTGATTGGCCCACATGTTAAACCCTTCCTGCCCAGTGCCATTAGTACAGTGTCAGTGCTTTTTATTAGCACTGATAACTGTATTGGTGTCACTGGGGATGTCAGTGACACCAAGTCAGTTCCCCCCAGTGTCAGAATGCCCACTGCAGTCCCGCTATAAGTCGCTGAAAAAACAAAAAAATACCTATATATATACTGCCATTTGTAGACACTATAACTTTCACATAAACCAATTAATGTACAGGTATTGGGATTTTGTTTTGCAAAGACATGTAGCAGAATACATTTTGGCCTAGATTTATGATGAAATTAGATTTTTAAATTTTTTTTTATTGGACATGTTTAATAGCAAAAAGTCAAAAATATAGTTTTTTTTCTCAAAGTTGACGGTCTTTTTTTTTTAGCGCAAAAAATAAAATCTGCACAGGCAATCAAATACCACCAAAAGAAAGCTCTATTTATGTGGAAAATAGGATGTACATTTCATTTGGGTACAGCATTGCATGACCACGCAATTTTCAGTTAAATTAACACATCGCCGTAAAGCAAAAAATGGCCTGGTCAGGAAGGGGGGTAAATCCTCTGGAGGGCAAGTGATTAATTGGTTTGTGTGTAATTTATAGTGTCTAAAACTATGGTATATATACTGGAATTTACGTTGCTTTGACACTATACTAGTAAATGTGGTGATCAGTGATCAGCGACTTATAGTGGGACTGTGATAGGACTGTGATAGTGGTCGGAAATCTGACGCTGACTAGGAGATACACTAACTGACTAACTGACACTGATATCAATTGTGACACTAATACAGTGATCAGTGCTAGTTCTGTACAATATCACTGTACTAATGACACTGGCACTGAAGCGGTTAACATCTAGGAGCAATCAAGGATTAACAGTGTGCCTAACAATGTGTAAGGCCTGGTTCACACAGAGGTGTTTCTTAGTACTTTTTGCAGAATCGCACTATGGTCCATTCAACATGGTTTCCTATGGGACACACTCATATCTATGCTTTTTTGAGCTTCTTTGAGCTGTTGCATTTTTGGAAAAGGTCAGGAACAGGGTCAGGAACTTTTTTAAGTGCAAAAAGCAGTGTTTTTGCTACAATAGAGTTCAATGGAAAAGTTGTTTTGCCATGTTTTTGCCACTTTTCGAGTTTTGAATTTTTATTCTACCCAGCAACAAAAATATTACCCCTTCAACAAGTGCTGAAAAAATGCAAAAAGCCATAAAAACCCAGCAAAAACATAAAACGAACTGCAAAACGCACTGCAAAATGGACAAAGCACACAATTAATTGGTGTGAACCAGGCCTATGTGTGTAATATGTGCTGCTTTTTTTTTGCTATCTGCTTTGCAGGTAGAAGAATCAGCCAGATCACTGTTCACAGTACACAGAGATTTGTGTGTGATTGGACATAGCCACTCAACTGATTTCATCCGAAATCATTGGCTGCATTCAACTGCCAAACTCACATACATGCATGTTATCGTGCCTGTACCTGCCACCCACTCACACTATATTTATTGTGAGCAGTCAGTGGGTGGTTAAATCTGCTAGTGCATCTAACACCTCCCTCCCCCCAGACTGACAATGGTGCTGTCCAAAGGTGTCTCCGTTGCTCCTTCATTCAGAGTGGGGCCCTCTAATACAGGAGGTGTGTTACTGGCCAGATCACAAGATGAAAACAGAGGGGAAAAGCCTAAATAGAAAAACGAATGCAGCCACCACATCCAATGATTGGTAAGATGCAATATATTATATTTTTGGTTTTCGGTTTAATACTGCTGTAATTTCTCGATTGCATTCATATACAAATATATGTGAAATTTGCAGACGACAGGAGGGACATGTTTTGAGTACCCCGAACCTTCCTGTTTACATAAACATCACAGACTTGAAAAAAAACACAACAGAAAATGTGTGCATGTACCAAATACAACAAGCAGAAAACATAACAGACAATTGGTACATTTAAAGCAGAACTGCAGTCTGCACAGTTTTGTTCAAATGTGAACAGTACATGCAAGTAAATCGAATGCTCTGTATTACATGCTTGCAGTCTAGATTATACTGCACAGCATAGGATACTAGTCTGAGCTCCCCTTCTATACTCTTTACTGCCTTTGTATAAGTGTATAATACAGCATACATTGCTATCTAATTCAATAAGAAAAACTGATTTTTTTTACATATAGAGCAATGCAACAACCTATGATCTCTTTCACATGCGCGTTCCATATGTCCGTTTTTTTGTCTATCTGTTTATGGATGAAAAACGGACACCAACGTATTTCTATTGACTAGCGGATGTAAACGGATGATCATCTGTTTACATCCATTAATGTCCGTATCTGTTAACATCCATTTTTTTGAACAATTGTTTTCTTCGGTTAAAAAAACAAAACGGATGAAACCCGGATGTAAACGGAGGATAAACAAATGTAAAAGAATGTAAAGGAACAAAAATGGATGTAAACAGATGAAAATGGCTGTAAATGGACAAAAACCAATGTAATCTAATTTAAACAGATGAAAAATGGATGTAAACTGACGAAAAACCAATGTAAATGGACAAAAAAGGATGTAAACTGATGGAAAATGGATGTAATCTGATGTAAACTGATGAAAAACGTATGTGAGCTGATGAAAAACTGAGTAAACCCATGAAAAACTGATGTGAACTGATGAAAAACTGAGTAAACCATTGAAAAACTGACGTGAGCTGACGAAAAACTGACGTGAGCTGACGAAAAACTGACGTGAGCTGACGAAAAACTGACGTGAGCTGACGAAAAACTGACGTGAGCTGACGAAAAACTGACCTGAGCTGACGAAAAACTGACTTAAACTGATGAAAAATTGATGTGAGCTGATGCAAAACTGACGTAAACTGATGAAAAACTGATGTGAACTGATGAAAAACTAATGTAAAGTGATGAAAAACTGATGTGAGCTGATGAAAAACTGAGTAAACTGATGAAAAATGATTTGAACTGATGAAAAACTGATGTGAACTGGTGAAAAACTGACATAAACCGATGAAAAACTGATGAAAACTGACGTAAACTGAAGAAAAACTGATGTGAATTGATAAAAAACTGACATAAACTGATGAAAAACTGATGTGAATTGATGAAAAACTGACATAAACTGATGAAAAACTGATGTGAGCTATGAAAAACTGAGTAAACCAATGAAAAACTGATGTGAACTGGTGAAAAACTGACATAAATCGATGAAAAACTGATGAAAACTGACGTAAATTGATGAAAAACTGATGTGAGCTGATGAAAAACTGAGTAAACCGATGAAAAACTGATGTGAACTGGTGAAAAACTGACATAAACCGATGAAAAACTAATGAAAACTGACGAAAAACTGAGTAAACTGATGAAAAAACTGATGTGAACTGGTGAAAAACTGACATAAACCGATGAAAAACTGATGAAAACTGACATAAACTGATGAAAAACTGATGTGAGCTGATGAAAAACTGATGTGAGCTGATGAAAAACTGAGTAAACCGATGAAACACTGATTTGAACTGATGAAAAACTGATGTGAACTGGTGAAAAACTGACATAAACCGATGAAAAACTGATGAAAACTGACATAAACTGATGAAAAACTTAAGTGAATTGATGAAAAACTGACATAAACTGATGAAAAACTGAGATGAATTGATGAAAAACTGACATAAACTGATGAAAAACTGATGTGAATTGATGAAAAACTGACATAAACTGATGAAAACTGATGTGAGCTGATGAAAAACTGAGTAAACCGATGAAAAACTGATTTGAACTGATGTGAACTCATGAAAAACTGACATAAACCGATGAAAAACTGATGAAAACTGACGTAAACTGATGAAAAACTGATGTGAATTGATGAAAAACTGACATAAACTGATAAAAAACTGATGTGAATTGATGAAAAACTGACATAAACTGATGAATAACTGATGTGTGCTGATGAAAACTGATGTGAGCTGATGAAAAACTGATGTGAGCTGATGAAAACTGACATAAACTGATGAAAATTGACATAAACTGATGAAAAACTGAGGTAAACTGATGAAAAACTGACATAAACTGATGAAAACTGAGGTGAACTGATGAATAACTGACATAAACTGATGAATAACGGATGTGAACTGATGCATACTGATGAAAAACTGTGAACTGATCTGCGGAGAGATCCCCCGCCTAGCAAGCAGATCCACTAAACGGGTCTGCTCTGTGGGAAAGGACCCTTTTTTGGAAAAACATGACTTAACTGATGAATACCACAGAACGCCTGTGTGAGGGACCCTATAGCAGCTTGTTAGCCGCAGTATCTGATATAGGTGTCCATTTATGAACCAGTGGTAAATGATCGCTGCTCAGTTCTCCGGCATTCTCGGAGAACACAGTTCTCTTGTGAATGCAGTTTATAAAGTGGTGTAAATCAGTTCTCCGAATGAAAGGAGAACTGTCTACAAACGCTGGAGAACGGTCTACAAACGCAGGAAAACGGCTGCTTTTACTATAATCTCGCAAGATTACAGCAAAAGATCAGTTTACTAATCAGAGGTAAATTATCGCTGCTTAGTTTGCGGTCCCTCCGATTCTCCAGCTCTGGGCTAGAGAATCTGGAGGGAGAACACAGATCTCCAGTGAAGGGCTGAACATGTTCTCCGCTGATCTCCTGAGTGTCATAAACTGTGAATGACCAGAGAATAACTGTGATCCTCTGAATCGCAGCTATTCTCTGTGTCATAAACGGACACCTTAGTGTGCACAGGAGGCAGGTTCCGCAGTAACTCTCATCCAGATAAAACTGGCTCTGTGAAAGTTGTGTGTACCACATAGGATAGGTCTTTTATTTTCAGCTTGCAGGCTGAACAACAAAATCTCACTTTTTCCTCTGTTCGTGTCACACAGCATGGATGGATGAATCCCCTGCTGCAGCTGTATTTTTTGACAGCCGTCAGATGTAAAAATAACTTAACAGTGCCTGCATTTTGTTTGGATGCAGGTGCTGTTTGGCTGCCAATTTTCTGCCCAGCTCCTTCAATCTTTTTAATCTAAAGGATGTTGGGTGGTGGTGGGGTGCAGCCAGCAAGACAACCCACTAAGTGAATTTTAGCTGATACTGTAAGTATAGCCAGTTTTAGAAATTCAATGGATTTTGTGGGAGTCTGGACATCTGCCGACAGAAGTGTGTTTGCTGTAATTCCTTTCAATAAAATTTGGAGACACACATTCATAATACATTGTAAAAACACATAAAAACCACTAAGGGGATGTACTTTGCTTGTTGTCACTTAGGTTAGAAGACCAATTTCCTACTGATACTTCCAGGTAGCCAATACTTTGCCCCTGGCATGGCTTTTCATGTATTTTGCTCATAATACAATCAGACAATCAATGGCACGGTGTTTGTTTTTCCCCTTTGTAACATAGTTTTATTACCCTGTGATATGGCCAGTAATTCTATTATTATTCAGCTTCTTTTAACAGATAAAGCTGTCCAGAAAAGGTAGCCGCTAGAGAATTTAATACCCATGCAGGTGCTTACAATAGTCACCTTTTATTTATTTAGGTAAAACATGCCAAAAAGAAAAAAAACAGTTTCTGCAACTGCTTAAAACAAGTTAGCTGGAGCTTTTTTAGTCACCTATGTGAAGTCTATTGGAATCTACTGGTCCATCTAACACAGCCCTTTCCACAGGCTGGCAATGTTACTGTCCAAGGGCATCTCTGCTGCACCTCCATAGAGGAGACACCTCAGGACAGGAAATGTGTTAAGCTGGCCATGCATGGATTGAAATGTAGCCAGCTCAGTAGGGACCTGCTAAATTTCAAGCCGTGTGCGTGCGCTGTGGTTATACAAAGGTCTACAGATCAACATCTGAACAACCACCCTGTTGGATTTTCTGCACTTGATCAGCGTTGCAGGCTAAAGCCTGCAAAGCTGATCAGTGTATTCTGATAGCAGGGTAGTCTACCCGCTATCAGAATACAATGACACAGCAGGTAGGATTCCCCTTCCACCTAGAGTGTGTAGATGGTAGAATCAAGTCAGCTTTTTTTCATCTAACCCCCTGGATGAACAAAAAAAATGGACCCATCTATGGGCTGCCTTACTGGCTGTATTAGAATCTGATTAGTTCATGCTGCTAACCCCCACTTACCAAATGTCTGTGTACTTTTTCTTTGCCTAATTTTACTCTTTGGCCCTGGTTCACACTGATTCGCAGCGTTTTCTGTGAGAATTCCGCACTGCATCAGAATCACACCCCATTCATGCGAATCACAACGAGTGTGTATGTTAACCACTTCCCATCCGGCCCATGTATATAAACAGCCGGACGGGGGCAGTGCAGGAGCGGGTTGCCTAAATAAACGGCGCCCGCCATTTTGGACTGAGCACGCTCCCTGGGAGCGCACAGCACCGCAATCCAGTGGCCGCTGTGTCCTCACATCGATCGCTGTACGGGACCTCTGTGTGAGGTCCCGATCATGTGATCACTGATTGGCTAATCAGTGATCATTTGAATAGTAGTAAGCAAGATGTCACTTCCTGACACCATTGCTTACTACATGTGAAATCTGTGAATGATCACAGAGATCACATGGTACAAGGCTATTCCCAACAGCCTTGTACCATGTGACAAGCTGTGACCAATCACAGAACACACAGTATTTCTCAATGGCTGCAAGAATGCAGCCAGAGAGAAAAAGAAATGATTGTTTTCACAGCCTTTATTGGTGTAAAAGCAATCAGTGTAAAAAAAAAAAAAAATCTTCATCACCCCCCACAAGTAGTATGTGACACTGTACTGCTAGGGTGACAGTATGTAAAAAAAAAATAATAATAATATAAAAAAATAAAATAAAAATGTAAAAAAAAATTTAAAATGAATTATAATTTTTGGTTATAAACTAATTTGTGTTATTTATTTCTCCTAAAAAGATAACTGAATACATTTTGGCCAAGATTTATGAAGAAAGATTATTTATTTGCAAAATGGTATAAGAAAAACACTTTTTTTCTAAATTTTTGGACTTTTTCATTAATATAGCAAAAAAAATAAAAATCCCAGTGGGGAATAAATACCACCAAAATAAAGTTTTATCTGTCTCAAAAAAATGCCAAAAAATTCATATGGGTACAGTGTTGCAGGACCGCGCAATTGTCATTCAAAGTGTGACAGCACTGAAAGCTGAAAATTGGTCAGGACAGGAAGGGGGTAAAAGTGCCCGGACATGAAGTGGTTTAGTTAACAACACCCCGAAAGCGGTCCACAAAACACGGTGCGATGTGCAGAATCGGATCGCATAGGTGTGAATACCTATGCGATCCGATTCTAGTGCAGACCCACAAAAGGGTCCTGCACCTTTTCGGTGCTGGTGCGGTGCTATTAGAGCCATACAAAATGTATCCAATAGCACCGCATACAAATCGCACGTTATTTGCGAGGAATGTGGTGCGGTTCCTGTGCAAATCACATGCAATATACCGCACCGCATATTTATGAACCCAGGCTGAGTCAGTCAGGCCCCTGGTAGGCAGAGGGAAAATAGGAAGTTATTAAAAAGTGCTTCTTCTGGCATTATTTGAAAATACTTAAAATGTCCATCTTACCATCAAAAACAAAATAAAATAAGCAATACATCTATAAATAAAGACAGCTGAATATATGTACAAATCTAAACTGTTGTGCATAAGTTACCATTGCATTAAGAGAAAAAAATGCAGGCTCAGGAGGAGAAAGGAAGTGAGCTTCATGATAAACTTTGCTTGTGTTTTTCTTCGTATGCTTAGTTTTTCTTATCCACGAGTATGACGGGTTTACTTTAAGGCTTTTCTACCCTGGAAACTGTGTATTCAATGCTTAGTAAATGCTGCCTTGAGAGCCCCTTATTAATTCACACTAAGGGACTTATACAAAGGTGACATGGCCTGTAGAGTAAACTGTCATCCTGGGTAATGATGCCAGAAGTGTCCTGCGCTAACACATACTCTTTTTGGTCCCAGCCAAATGATTGGTTATTTTTCCACAGCACATACAGTAGGGTGAAATCAGTTGGAAGACTGCAACTAACAAAGAAGAAGGAATATGAGAAATATGTCACACTCCAGTTCTCTAAAGAAAAGGACTTTGTTCTGGGAAATGCACTAGAAAATGTATTGAAGTCACTAGATACTCAATAGCAAGCACATAGTTAAAAATAGTAATATGAAAAATTTCTATTGTATAGTATATCTTTGTTGGTCTCAAAGGTTTCAATTCCAATAGTGAGGTTAAAAGGTGACCAAATGTAAAAAGGGCTCATAAGTGGATATCTTGAATGTTTTCAACCCAGTTTTTACTATGGATCAATAAATGAAATAGATTTTAATGACTTTGTCTGCCATATATATTAACATTGATTGGAATGTAAAATCGCTATTTGCGTATGTAATATACATGTTTTTTGCTTTTGAAGCCTGTCTTCATGTATTATGCATCCATTAACCATTAACCATTAGAAATACCCTTTACCATTTTTTTTTATAAGTGAGCACATGACCTTTGTTATCAGTTGCATAAGGGGTTTAGAGAGGTGGGGGTGGATACTCCTTATGAAGATAGGAGGAGAGGGGGGTGACAGTAGCATTTTTATCTAAGCGTGGGCACAGACTCGTGTAAGATATGTAAAATGCAAATGTAGAAATATACTGTGACAATATATGCAGGGATGGGGTGGTTCAGCAGAGGCAGGGGAAAAGCATTACACTGATCTTCCCAGGTTACGGGGTGTGCTGCGTACATGGTGGGTATGCCATCAGAGGCAGTGGAGCAGCAATACACTAATCTTTCCAGTGAAATGCTGGGCAGGGAGGAAGAAGTCTGATCACAGGAGTGAAAGCATGCTGTACATGAGCACAGCATCCTGTAGCTTCCAAGTAGAATGCAAAGAAGCAAACTGACCATGTTGGTATGGATTTGCTTCCATGCATAGTTAGTTGGAAGTAGGAAAGCGCAGGGAATCCAGGATCACCAGGTATTTTACACAAAGGAAGCAATGCAAAGAGAACAGGATATTTTGTCATACAAGTACGAGGAAATACAAACATATATCAAAAATATAAAGTGATGGGGAAACATACACTTTAATAAGCACATCCCAGATATTTACCCCTACCATATACAGTTGCAAGAAAAAGTATGTGAACCCCTTGGGATTACGTGGAGTTTTGCATGAATTGGGCATAAAATGTGCTCTGAACATCATCTAAGTCACAACAATAGAAGAACACAGTCTGCTGAACATAATACTACACAAACATTAGATGTTGCCATGGTTTAATTGCACATAACATGTAAACATTCACAGTGCAGGGAGGAAAAAGTATGTGAACCTTTGGACTTAATAACTGGTTGACCCTCCTTTGGCAGCAATAACCTCAACCAAACGTGTCCTGTAGTTGCAGATCAGACCTGCACAACGATCTGGTGTAATTTTGGACTACCCCTCTTCACAAAACTGTTTCAGTGTAGCAATATTCTTGGGATGTCTGCTGCGAATCGCTCTCTTAAGGTCAAGCCACAGCATTTTAGTCGGGTTGAGGTCAGGACTCTGACTGGGCCACTCCAGAAGGCGTAGTCTGTGCTGTTGCAGCCATTGTTTTGTTGAATTACTTGTATGCTTTGGGTCATTGTCCTGTTGCATCACCCATCCTCTGCGGAGCTTCAGTTGGTGGACAGATGGTCGTACGTTTTCCTGCAAAATGTCTTCATAAACTCTGGAATTCATTTTCCCATCAATGACAACAATTCGTCAAGGCCCTGAGGCAGCAAAGCAGCCCCAAACCATGATGCTCCCTCCGCCATGTTTTACAGTGGGGATGAGGTTTTGATGTTGGTGTGCTGTGCCTTTTTTTCTCCACACATAGTGTTGTGTGTTCTTCCCAAACAACTCAATCTTGGTTTCATCTGTCCACAGTATATTTTGCCAGTAGTGCTGTGGAACATCCAGGTGCTCTTTTGCAAACTTCAAACGTGCTGCAATATTCTTTTTGGACAGCAATGGCTTCCTCCGTGGTGTCCTCCCATGTACTCCATTCTTGTTTAATGTTTTCCTTATTGTAGATGTGTCAACAAAAATGTTAGCATGTGCCAGAGATTTCTGTAGGTCTTTAGCTGACACTCTGGGATTCTTCTTTACCTCATGCAGCATTCTGCGCTGTGCTCTTGCAGTCATTTTTACAGGACGACCACACCTAGGGAGAGTAGCAACAGTGCTAAACTTTCTCCATTTGTAGACAGTCTGTCTTACCATGGACACATGAACATCAAGGCTTTTGGAGATACTTTTGTTACCCTTTCCAGCAAGTCAACAATTCTTGTTTGTAGGTCTTCTGAGAGCTCTTTTCTGCGAGGCATGGTTCACATCAGACAGTGCTTCTTGAAACCAGTAAACCCAAAACAGGTGTGTGTTTTTTAAGGGCAGGACAGCTGTCAGCAACACATCCAATATCATCACACTGATTGGAGTCAAGGTTGGCTCACTCCTGGCTCCAATTAGCTCTGGGAGAAGTCATTAAGCTAGGGATTCACATACTTTATCCTCCCTGCACTGTGAATGTTTACATGTTATGTGCAATTAAACCATGGCAACATCTAATGTTTGTGTAGTATTATGTTCAGCAGACTGTGTTCTTCTATTGTTGTGACTTAGATGACGTTCAGAGCACATTTTATGCCCAATTCATGCAAAACTCCACGTAATCCCAAGGGGTTCACATACCTTTTCTTGCGACTGTATATAAGGAAGAGGCAGGTTCCAGACAAAGAGCACAAACCAGTAGCTATTCATAACGTTGGCCATACGCTGATCAGTAGGGACTGGCTGAATTTCAGTCAGTTTGTGGGTTCCATTCCTCGACAGAAGTCAACTGTTAAATCAACTTGTTGAAGGGACATGCTGGGAAACTTTTTTAGATTAGCAGCTGCAGCCAGTGTACATTGTATTTTGACAACAGCAAGTCCCACTGTGAACATACAATGTCCTGGTCGGGGGGTATTCTACAAACATCCACCTTGTTCGCAGGGCTGAAAAAACAAACAAAAAACAAACTGTGTTAATTATGACAGTGACAGATAAGTAACAGTAGGCAGAAAATAACACCAAGAAATGGAAACCAGAAGCAGGTTCCAGAGGGAAGTAGTAATTGAAGATTAGAGGTGGCACACATTGCTAGACTCAATGTCAGTGAACCAGGAAGCATGCACTCCCCACTTCCTTGCTGAACCCCCCTGGTAAAGCACATTGCCATTATGTTGATATTGGCCTTACCACAACACAAGAAGAGGATCAGGGCTGCTCTGTGCAAAACCTTTACACAGAGCAGGTAAGTATAACATGTTTGTAATAAAAAAAACTAAGCCTTTAGTATCACTTTAACAAAAAAGTACAGATAGAAATATATCTGGATGTAGTCAAAATTAAAGTGCATTGTGAGCTAAATATCCCTGAATAATAAAGAATACAGTATACACTTACTGATCCTCTGTCCCTCCCTGCTTTTAGACTGGTTCTCCCCGGGATTCAGTAGTTTAGACTCCTGGCATCATCTAGACCAAAGCAGGGTCCATAGCCCTACACTGGACTTGATGCTAAAGGACAGTCACCTCAGAGAGTGCCAAGAGAGTAGGGGATCAGGTAAGTAAAAGTGTTCCTGCTCTCTTCTAGACAAAGCAAGCAATTAATTCTTCCAGTCTGGGCGTAGCCCCACTGCAAAGGATACATTTTAATAATCCCTGGAGTTGGGCTTTAAGAGATTTTCAAGTTCATTAATCATTTATGTTCCCATTAAAACATAACTTCAACCAAACGTAACAAGATTCACCACTTTCCTGCCACCCTATAGCAGAAGTACTGCACAAAATCACATATATAAACATGATTTGCATTCCGGATAGGAATCGGTGCTGTTGGCAGCTAGGGATGTCAATTACCGGGTCCTGGCCGGCAATTCCCAGCTGGCACTCAGCAGTCGTTGGTTAAACAACACAGGTCTCTCCCCTGTCAGTATGGACGTGCTGTTTTGTACCTATCTGCACAGCAGAGAAATACAAAACAGCATGTCTCCCTAGTAAAACAGAACACAGCACACAGCACACAGTAAAACAGCACACAGTTACCCTTTGATCACCCTAAATGTTAGCCCCTTCCTGCCAAGTGTCATTAGTACAGTGTCAGTGCTTTTTATTAGCACTGATCCTTGTATTAGTGTCATTGGGATGTCAGTGGCAGTTAGTCAGTTCCCATCCAGTGTCAGAATGCCCACCGCAGTCCCCTTATAAGTCGTTGATCGCACCATTACTAGTATAATAAAAAGAAAAATTCCAGTATATATACCTCCATTTGTAGATGCTATAATTTTCACATAAACCAATTGATTTACACGTATTGGGATTTTTTTTTAGCAAAGACATGCAGCAGAATACATTTTGGCCAAAATTTATGAAGAAATTTGATTTTTTAAAAATTTTTTATTGGATAGGTTTTATAGCAAAAAGTCAAAAATATTGTGGTCTTTTTTTGTTTTTAGCGCAAAAAAATAAAAAACACAGAGGTGATCAAAGCTGCTGAAAGGAAGCTCCATTTGTAGGAAAAAAGGACATGCATTTCATTTATGTACAGTGTTGCATGACCACGCAATTGTCAGCTAAAGTAACACAGTGACATAATGCAAAAAATGGCCTGGTCAGGAAGGGGGGTAAATCCTCTGGAGGGCAAGTGGTTAAATGAATAGCCCATTAAAGCTGATCTTCATCTTCTGTTACAGTTTACATAGTTAGTATGGGCCAAGCTGGCCCCTCACTAACATGTGAGACCCCTGGATGTGAGCTCATCTTCATATTCTGTTACAGTTTACATAGTTAGTATGGGCCAAGCTGGCCCCTCACTAACATGTGAGACCCCTGGATGTGAGCTGATCTTCATATTCTGTTACAGTTTACATAGTTAGTATGGGCCAAGCTGGCCCCTCACTAACATGTGAGACCCCTGGATGTGAGCTGATCTTCATATTCTGTTACAGTTTACATAGTTAGTATGGGCCAAGCTGGCCCCTCACTAACGCGTGAGACCCCTGGATGTGAGCTGATCTTCATATTCTGTTACAGTTTACATAGTTAGTATGGGCCAAGCTGGCCCCTCACTATCATGTGAGACCCCTGGATGTGAGCTGATCTTCATATTCTGTTACAGTTTACATAGTTAGTATGGGCCAAGCTGGCCCCTCACTATCATGTGAGACCCCTGGATGTGAGCTGATCTTCATATTCTGTTACAGTTTACATAGTTAGTATGGGCCAAGCTGGCCCCTCACTAACACGTGAGACCCCTGGATGTGAGCTGATCTTCATATTCTGTTACAGTTTACATAGTTAGTATGGGCCAAGCTGGCCCCTCACTATCATGTGAGACCCCTGGATGTGAGCTGATCTTCATATTCTGTTACAGTTTACATAGTTAGTATGGGCCAAGCTGGCCCCTCACTAACACGTGAGACCCCTGGATGTGAGCTGATCTTCATATTCTGTTACAGTTTACATAGTTAGTATGGGCCAAGCTGGCCCCTCACTATCATGTGAGACCCCTGGATGTGAGCTGATCTTCATATTCTGTTACAGTTTACATAGTTAGTATGGGCCAAGCTGGCCCCTCACTAACACGTGAGACCCCTGGATGTGCTGTATAAACTGTATACAGCTGAGGCTACATACAGTATACAGCACTGTGTTCCCGGTGCTAGTGGAGCTCTTCCTGTCTCAGACCCGGAACACAATAGCGTCTGTCTGAGCAGTGCTCGGCCTTTCATAGAAAACAAGGTATTCTATCAATGAAAACAAAGCTTCCTCTGAATGGCTAAGTCAGAGAGGAGGGCTGACAATGTAGCAGCTTCTGTCTCATTCAGTCAAAGGAAGCTGTGATTTACTACAAAGCACATTTAGCAGAAGCTCCGAGGCAAGGCTTTAAACTTTGTCTATGTTAGCTTTCCTTCTACTTTAATATGGATATTAATCTATTAAGATGACTTCCATTGCCCATTCACATGCAAGCAAAAACACCATTTATTTTTCCTCCCTTAACGATTGGGTATTCTTTGCAAAGTGAATTTTCCCCACATTTATTCAGCTAAGAAATAATTTCCTTGCAAACGGAAGAAATATTTTTTTTGCATATTCCACATGGATGTTTCTAAATATAACAAACCGAAAATAGAAGCTTTACTAACTGTATGTGTTACATGTATGTGTAATTCTGTGAAAAACAGACAGGAGTAAACACTTGTCAGAAAAAGGCAGACAAGCAAAATGATGTTCCCAGAGGCTGTAGTCACTTGTCTTGTGTTGTCATGTAATATTAATAACTTTGCTTGTGTGTTATGGCCTAGCAAGTCTAACACAGAAATATATTTTGTATCCTTCAATCTAGATTTCTTTCCGACAAGTGTAATTTATTGTGTTTGACAAAGGTTGCCGTTGTGATTTTTCTAAAATATTTCTACTAGTTGTATGATGGTACAAAACTGCTAGAGTAGACAGATCATTTCCACCAGCTCATCATTCTTCAAGATAAATTCCAAACACATGAAAGGTGACTGCAATTAGAAAATGATAAGGTATGTCAAAGTGACTAGTCTACTTCATAGTGAGGATGCATGATTTTTATTTTGTTTTTTGGCCAAGACAGGTCATCTATCATTGTTATCAGGTATTTCAGTATCTAGTTTTTACAGTCTATATTAATCAGATATGAAACTGCTTGTGGCCTAAGGTGCTATAAGAAGTAAATGGTCTACGTTTCATAAGAACTATTTCCAACACTGTTTCAGCCTCTTTGCTTACTCATTTATAAAACAAGAGTGGACCTAGAAGGCCTTCTCTGATCTGGATAAGCAACTGGCCTAATATGGAAGAGTTCACAACCTATGTAAACGAGGTCATACAGGACACTGAGCAGCCAAAGAAAACGCAATGTAGCTAAATATTGCTGGTGGGACTGGTATACAATATGTACACTGGTCTTGCTAAAAAAAAAACAAAAAACAGTACTTTACCAAGAACAACTTACAAATCAGGTGACCAGTATATTAAGAAGTCCCCAACTTACTTGGTCAGGCAGGGTACATCAGCTGTCTGATGTGGCATTTTATAGCATTCACCTCGGGGAAGGTAGCTGCAGATTCTCTATTTCAATTTTGAATTTGCAAACTAACTTTTGCATACTTGAGACTGCTTTCTTAGGTCTTCCTATACTCAACTCATAAAGGGGGAGCTGTACACAGCTTGGTGTCATCTGTAAAGACTGAAATGGGATTTTTAATCCCAGACCCAATATTGTTTATAAATATATTAAAATGTAAGGGTCCCAACACTGAACCCTGGGGTACACCACTGATGACCCCAGGCCATTCAGAGAATGAATCATTAACCACTACTCTTTGAATACAATCTTTTAGCCAGTTTTCTACCCATTTACATATGGATTTGTCCAAGCCTGTAGACTTTACCTTACACATTAGCTGTGTGTGGGGAACTGTGTCAAACGCTTTTGCAAAATCCAAGTATACGACGGCCACAGCCACCTCTTTGGATTTGCTCATCTCCTCATAAAAAGAAATCAGATTTGTTTGACAACTTCTGTCTTTCATGAATCCAGGCTGTCTGTTGCTTAAAATATTTTTTTCCCAGCAAGAACTCATCTATGTGGTCTTTTATTAAACTCTCCAGTATCTTCCCAACTATAGAAGTTAAACTAACAGGTCTGCCAGTCATTAAATAGTCCCTAAAACTTAGAAACAATTGCTTAGAAATGACAGAGCTCAATTCTTTAAGGACCCGTGGGTGTATGCCATCTGGTCCAGGTGCTTTATTCACCTTTATTCTGTCTAGATATTTCTGGATTATATCCCTTGTGAGCCAATGTGGATCATCTGGAGCTGTGTCAATACCATGCTCATTGTGGACAAGAGCTCCCCCATGCTCCTTTGTATACACAGAGCTGAAGAAGGTATTTAATACATTTGCCTTCTCTTTGTCCCCAGTCACCCACTCTAGGTTATTTTGTAAAGGGCCTACATGCTCGGACCTGACCTTTTTACTATTAATATATTCAAAGAATTTTTGGGGGCTTGTTCTGCTATCTTGCAATCTGTCATTCATTTTCAATTTTTCAACTTTTGATTTCCTTTTTACATATTCTGTTATATTCTTTGTAATGTTTAAATGATGATAGTGTTTCTTCATTTTTACATTTAATAAAAGCTCTTTTCTTATTATTTATAACTTTTTTTAACTTTGTACATAAGCCACATAGGTCTGATTTTAACCTTTTAAACTTGTTGTTCATGGGAATATACTGTATTTTGCGGAGTGTTCACATACAGTCTTTTTGAAGAACTCCCATTTCTGTCCTGTGTTCATCAATGCCAATATTCCCTCCCAGTCTAAGTCTTGGAGAGCAGCCCTCAGCCTTGACCTCTCAGTCTGGAAATTTGTTAGAAGTCTCTCTAAATACCCACTGATTATACAGAGCCTGTAAATGGGACATTTACAGAGTAAACATGCAAGGGTAAGAACAAAAAGATGAAAGACTGCATTATTCATGTCAACCTTCTATACTTGTCTACATGATTGCCATTTTGTATCCCATACTGTGAGGACGACTTAATCATTCTTCTGGATATATACAAAGATGAATATCTATAAATCTATGTTCTATGCAACTGTAGCATAGAACATTTTACATTATTGGAAGGCATATTTAAGCAACACTGTTTATAACTAAATTATATATATTTTGTAGAGTAAGACAGACTATTAATCCTCAGATTGGCCTCAGAGTTAAAGTGGTTATAAAGGCCTAAGGTTTTTTACATTCATGCATTCTATGCATGAAGGTAAAAAACCTATGTGCAACCGTGCCCCAAGTCCCCTCAATACTTACCTGAGCCTCATTGTGATCCATCGATGTGCACAACAGCCTTGGCTGTCCCGAGTCTCTGCCTCCTCATTGGCTGAGACAGCAAGCGGGATCTATTGGCTCCTGCTACTGTCAATCACAGCCAGTCAGTCAATGAAAAGAGAGAGGGGGCTGGGCCAAGTCACGGCTCCTTGTGTTAATGGACACACGGAGCAGTGGGTGCCCCATAGCAAGCTGCTTGCTGTGGGGGCAACCGACAGGAGGGAGGGACAGGAGAGTCTTTGGGGGACCCGAGAAGAGGAGGATCCAGGTTGCTCTGTGCAAAACCAGTGCACACAGGAGGTAAGTATAACATGTTTGTTAGTTTCCCCAAAAAAAAAACAACCTTTAGAATCGCTTTATCGACTTGCCTACTGGGCACTTATACCCTGATCCTGCCCAGGCCAAGTTTCAGCCTTCAGCGCTGTCGCACTTTGAATGACAATTGCACAGTCATGTAACACTGTACCCATATGAAATTCTTATCAATTTTTTCACACAAATAGAGCTTTCTTTTGGTGGTATTTAATCACCGCTGGGTGTTTTCTTTTTTGCGCTATAAACAAAAAAAGCACAAAATTAAAAAAAAAAAGGTTTGTCTTTGTGTCTATTATAAAATTTTGCAAACAGGTCATTTTTCTACTTCACTGATGTGTGTTGATGAGGCTGCACTGATAGGCAGCACTGATGGGCACTGATAGGCAGCACCCATGGGCACTGATAGGCGGCACTGATGGGCACTGATAGGCGGCACTGATGAGGTGGCATGGATAGACAGCACTGATGGGCACTGATAGGCAGCACTGATAGGTGGCACTGATGATGTTGTACTGATATGCAACAATGATGGGCACTGATAGGCAGCACTGATGGGCACTGATAGGTGGCACTGATGGGTGGCACTGACTGACGGCACTGCTGGGCACTAACTGGCGGCACTGCTGGGCGCTGATGGATGGCACTGCTGGGCACTGGTGGGTGGCACTACTAGGCACTGATAGGCACAGGTGAGTGGCACTGCTGGGCACTAAGGGGCACTTGGGGTGGCTGTGATTGGCCTTTTACCACATCACGTGATCAGCTGTGTCCGTAAGGACACAGCAAACACAGAGATCGCCAGGTGCACATCCCCGGGGGTGCACGGGAGGGGCTTTTCTGGGAGGACGTCATATGACGCCCTCCCAGAACTGGACTACCGTGCTGTAGCTGTCAGTCGGCTACAGTGCAGTTGGCAAGTGGTTAAGCTAAAGAATTGAACACCTCTGCAACTGACCTTGCTCTGCAATACACCATCATCTGCAATACCTATAGTTTTGCCACTATGTTTAGGTAAAAAAAAGTACAATAAGATTTGCATTAATAAATCAACCGGTATGCTTAGAGCTAAACTCTAGACAGACATAAAAGACACACATTATTGCAGCTCTGTAATCATAAATGCATCATTAAAAATACATTCACACCAGTCGCGATAGGACTGCATTGGGATGTGTGACATCTCACTGAAGTTTGTTTTTTAAAAAAAGGGAACAGTGCAATGCACCAGGACTGGTGCATCAGCACTGTCTGTATCACAACACAAAGCAGCCACTGCATTGTAACACAGCAGCTGGTGTAAATGGACTCTAAATGTATTTTTAAATGCAAACAATGCAAGTACTTAAATTGGACCTGGTATCAGTTTCTTGCAGTCCCTGTATAGCAGAACTTGAGAGGAAGGAAGTGAAGAGAGAGAAGCAGAACTAGGAGCCAGTCAGTTCTTGTCCTGATCAGAGGCATGCCTATAGGCAAAGAAATAAGAGTGATAGAGAGATGAGTTCTTTTGTGTTGCTTATCCTTTCACTGTCCAGTCACAGGCTGGGGTGGGTCTAGTATGCCATACTCAGCTAAAATCATGTGCAAATTTGTTAATAATATTAGGAAGCATTACATGCAGAGTGGTGAATTTTGGAGGACTACATGGTAAAATTGTTACATCTTGGTCTTCCCTCCAGATGATGATAGACTGAAACGTGAGAGCAGGAGGTAAACTTAATTCCCTTCCTTGGAAGCATTTAAGTAAACAGGAGGTGGTGTTTACACCAGTGGTTGATCAAAGTTGGATTATCCTCTACAATTTTGCCTTGGATATGATCATAGAAATCCTAATGTAGACCTACTGTAATTTAATAGGTCCACACATGAAGGTAAGCCCTCAGCTATATTACCATGTGTAAAGGTATTGGATTTTGAATGGTGATGGTCTCTACAGAAGAGGAGTTCTTCACTTCACTTCAATATTTGGATGGCTTGTTTAATAATGACATGCATCTAATATAAAATGTGGACACTTTATGCAGAGTCATTATATATTTTTTCTAATATGAAGTGATTATACTTACCATTTTTTATATCATTGATTGTTTTGTAAAATATGATTTATCACATTCATGATTTATGCTGGATCACTATTTATATATTAGTTTGAACACTGTAATTTCATCATTTAATAAGATATTTAGGATTAATAAGATTATTTTTAATAGAAATTATTGAGTTTTGTCAGTTCACTATTACTATTGTGCTTCTAAAATGAATATTGTATGTTAAAAAAATTAATGCAATAACAATAGTTCTGGGAAAAAGTAGGAGTATGATTAGTGGCACCTTCTGCCCTTCCTGTAGAATCTCAGGTTCACACAATACAAATTCAAAGTAATGCACACACGTTGACACAACTTTGAAATACCTTTTATACAAAGTATAAGTAACATAACTTGAACTGAATATTAAAAAAAATAGATAAATTCTGTACTGAAAATAAAACAGGGAAAATGATTTAAAAATCATGGAATGTTATAGAAATATGAATTGCAAGAAACACATGTGAAAACTTGCCACATATTCGCACCTTCTGATATCCTCTGTTAGTAACGTAAGCCCTGTGATTTTTTTATTGCTGAAATCGCACATTACAAGGTGACTCTTGATTAAAAAAATGGAATGAAATTGAGTTATAAATATCAGCCCGTGAGTGCCTTCCCCTTTTTCAATTCTGCCATTGCTGTAATTTTTGCTAATCCTGCTGATCAAGATACTTTTTTACAAAGATGATTTGTAAAAGAATTAGCCATGACATAAGATAACTTCCTTTTCATATAAAAGCATTATTACTTTTCTTCTCATCTGCCTTCATGCTTTATTTTAATCCACACTGCACCTTATTTCTGCCTCATAAAATGCAATCATGTTTTATGTATGAGTGGGTTGCCCATTTTCAAGTCCTTTTTGATTCAAGGTGTTTCAATCTCTCTCCTTGCTCTTTAAAAGTCTATTCACATAGATATGCATAGTGGTAATGTGTGGCAAAGTGTGAGTTTTATATGTGCATTGATCTGCAGTGCCATTTAGAAAAAAGGTACCACAATAAACATACACAGTTCAGCAGAATGCACCTGTGCTTTAGTGCTCTGCACTGCAAACAGATGTAAACTATTTGGGTGCTGCACTGAAAAAAATTGTGCAAGCATAATTTTAGTGGAGGTGCACTGCCAGTCCATTCAGAATGAAAATTTTGTGCACTAAACAACGAACAGTGCCCTTGGGGCAAGTATCTGCCAGATGCATTGCCATATAGTTTGCTTAATTGCACATCAGAAAATACGTAGCATTAATGTTACTAAAACTGATGCAAATGCTTGCCTGAATTAGGACATTCAGGTCATTTTATAGGGAACTACTGCCAGAAAATTGTTGCAGAGGCTTTATTGATTTTCTCAGTATGTTTTCTACAGTCTGTTACATAGAAAAGTGATGGCAGAAAAAAAACAAGTTGTCCATCAAGTCTGCCCATTTTTTTTTCTTTGTTTGTTCTCACCAATATGCTACATAATTTGCATTTATAGTAAGTGCACTGGACTGCAGTTTACCATTAAACTGAATTCTTAAATGGTATACTATGTCAAAGTTTCAAGTGCTAAACTATTCAATCTGGTGAAAATAAGCTCTAAAATATTTCTATATATAAACACATTACTGGCTCCTTTGGAAGGATAACTTGAGTGAGCAGCAAGAAGAACAGCAGCTCCAGTCTTTTTCCCACCTGTAGAGAACTTAATTCCTCATGCTCCAGCCTCCTTGCTAATGGTGTCATGTATGACAGTTCATGCAGTTCCCCACCATGTTTGAAGTAGTTATGGTGAAGTAAAGTATAGGTGTGGGTAGGGACATACTTAAAGTAGTTGGAAAGGTTGTGTACAGCAGTACTCCCAGCCTCATCAATACTTACCCCATCGATGTCCACAACAGCCTCAGCCAGGGGCGGACTGACCATTTGGAAACTCGGGCACTGCCCGAGGGCCCGGGGTCAGTAGGGGAACCCATGAGATGCCCCTGGTACCTTTTTCATAAGCTTTTTTGAGTTTGGGCAAGGACACAGGGGCCCCATGATCCCCAATTGCCCGGGGGCCCCATGAGCTGTCAGTCTGCCCCTGGCCCCAGCTGTCTAGGGTCTCTGCCTCCTTATTGGCTGAGACAGCAAGCAGGAGCCATTGGCTCCTGCCGCTGTCAATCACAGCCAGTCAGCCAATGAGGATAGAGGGGAGGTGGTGCCAAGCAACGGCTCTGTTTGTGAATGGACACACGAAGCATCGGCTTGGGAACAGCCTGCTCCTGTGCCCCCATAGCAAGCTGCTTGCTATGGGGGCACCCGACAGAAAGAAGGAGCCAAGAGTGCTGGCAGGGGACTCAAGAAGAGGAAGATCCAAGCTACTCTGTGCAAAACCACTGCACACAATAGGCAAGTATAACATGTTTGCTATTTTAAAAAAAAAGTGCACCTTTAGAATCACTTTAAATACTGACAGACCTATCTTGACAACATTAATATTTTACTTACTCTCTCACAAGTGACTATGCTTATTTCTATAACATGCTTATTTACTATATGGTATAGACTCAGTTGGGATTTCATCACAATAATATCTTCCAGAAGCAGCAACTGTAAATCACAAAGCAAAGGCATTTTATGTATATGTGTATAGAAGGGATTACTTTGATGGATATCCCTTTTGTTCTTATTTAAGAAATAAAAAATGTGGTTTTAGAAAGTCTTATGCAAAAAAGCTTCTTGTTGTTTGTGAATGTGCCAAAAATATAGTCCCATTTTTTTCAGAGAAATGTTACATTCTGTTTTATAATGGTTACTGGGATTTATTTCTAGATTTGTGCACAGAGAGATCACACACACTTGCAGATAAAATAAAACTGTATAAAACATTGAATAAAGTAATGACAAAGTAACAAAATTTAATAATGTTGAAAAAATATAACATGAAACTTAGCTACAGGTATGATACATATGTCTTCTGCCATATATATCTGCCATATGTACAGGAATAATTGGTAGTATTGACCAATCATAACCTCTGGAAAGTACTATTACCTTTTAAAGAAGAAAGCGCACATTCCTGAAGGGGCTTGGTCAGTTCGTAGAAAGGACATTCCAATAGTATGTAGTCACTTAGGTGAAAGCTATCCCTCATCTCCATTCTTATGTACAGGTGAAACTTGAATAATTAGAATATCGTGCAAAAGTTCATTTATTTCAGTAATGCAACTTAAAAGGTGAAACTAATATATGAGATAGACTCATTACATGCAAAGCAAGATAGTTATAGCTGTGATTTGTCATAATTGTGATGATTATGGCTTACAGCTCATGAAAACCCCAAATCCACAATCTAAGAAAATTAGAATATTGTGAGGGTAATTGCAAAAGAAATTGGATGTTCCAAAGTGATATATCAAAGCACATTAATAGAAAGTTATGTGGAAGGGAAAAGCGTGAAAGAAAAGGTGCACAAGCAGCAGGGATGACCGCAGCCTGGAGAGGATTGTCAGGAAAAGGCTATTCAAAAGTGTTGGGGACTTTCACAAGGAGTGGACTGAGGCTGGAGTCAGTGCATCAAGAGCCACCACACACAAACAGATTCTGGACATGGGCTTCAAATGTCGTATTTCTCTTGTCAAACCGCTCCTGAACAACAAACAACATCAGAAGCATCTTATCTGGGCTAAAGAAAAACAGACCTGGTCTGTTGCTCAGTGGTCCAAAGTCCTCTTTTCTGATGAGAGCAACTTTTGCATCTCATTTGGAAACCAAGGACCAGAGTATGGAGGAAGAATGGAGAGGCACACACTGCAAGATGCTTGAAGTCCAGTGTGAAGTTTCCAGTCTGTGTTGATTTGGGGAGCCATGTCATCTGCTGCTCCAGGGTCAACGCAGCCGTCTTCCAGGAGATTTTGGAGCACTTCATGCTTCCTTCCGCAGACGAGCTTTATGGGGATGCTGACTTCCAGCAGGAATTGGCACCTGCCCACACTGCCAAAAGCACCAAAACCTGGTTCAATGACCGTGGGATTACTGTGCTTGATTGGCCAGCAAACTCGCCTGACCTGTACCCCATAGAGAATCTATGGGGCATTGCCAAGAGAAAGATGAGAGACATAAGACCGAACAATGCAGAAGAGCTGAAGGCCGCTATTGAAGCATCCTGGTCTTCCATAACACCTCAGCAGTGCCACAGGCTGATAGCTTCCATGCCACGCCGCATTGAGGCAGTAATTGCTGCAAAAGGGGCCCAAACCAAGTACTGAGTACATATGCATGCTTCTACTTTTCAGAGAGCCGATATTGATCTATGTAAAATCTTTGTTTTATTGATTGCATGTAATATTCTAATTTTCTGAGATTGTGGATTTGGGGTTTTCATGAGCTGTAAGCCATAATCATCACAATTATGACAAATCACGGCTTGAACTATCTTGCTTTGCATGTAATGAGTCTATCTCATATATTAGTTTCACCTTTTAAGTTGCATTACTGAAATAAATGAACTTTTGCACGATATTCTAATTTTTCAAGTTTCACCTTTATTAGTGAACCATGACTAGGCAAAAATGTTCCATCATATTCTCAGCCTCCTGTCCTAGGCAGGCCATACATTCATTATTTTATTTTTATTTAACCAGCGAGTTGAAATAAAGAAAATGGCATGAATCCTCCCCACTGAGCCAGGGGCGGACTGACAACTCATGGGGCCCCTGGGCAATAGGGGATCATGGGCCCCCTGTCTCCTTGCCCAAACTCAAAAAAAGCCTATGAAAAAGGTACCAGGGGCATCTCATGGGGCTCCCTTCTGGCCCCGGGCCCTCGGGCTGTACCCGAGTTTCCAAATGGTCAGTCCGCCCTGCACTGAGCTATTGAATTCTGACTGACTTCTGTACAACCAGCCTGTCCTTACATGGATTGAAATTCAGCCAGTCCCTGCTGAACCGGACAAATTTCAATCCATGCATGGCTGCCCAAACTGTTAGACTGCTCTGCTGCCTTTCCTGACACTAACAGGAGCAATCTTTGGGTATAACTGGTATTAATGAGTTAAACAAAGTCATTCAAATGAACTTCAATTGGCACTCATCACTGTACTCACTTCACACCAGGGTACGATGAATGGATTAATTTAAAAACACAAATGTTTCATAAAACACAAAACTTTCATAAAAATAAAAAAAAATAACTTATAAAAATAAAAAACTATTTATAATATTAAAAAAAAAGAAACAAAATATATTAAAATAATTTCAAGAGACATCAACACAGGCATGTCCCTATTGTTAAAATTTTAAAAAATGGCTTTTTGACCCCCCTTTTTCACTAATTTAACTACATCTGATAACAAAAAAATACACACACTTGTGTAAATAATATAATATTGTGTAATAACCAACATATATATAATATAATATTGTGTAATAACCAACACGGAAATTACAATTTTCTTCACAACTATATAAGGTATGTGCAAATAAAGTGCAGCACTTACATGAAAATATACAGTACATGAAAGTAATAATAATGCAAAATGATCATAATAAAATAACAAACCAAAAGAGGACAGTCCCAAATGCCGTGATGAGAAAGGAAATCTTCCAAGGATAGCAGACGTGTCACCAACCACTTGCATGCAAGGCTTACCTGAAAAAGATGACCTCCTGTTAAGAGTGGTCAATAATGCTTTTGTTATGGAACCACTTTTGCTATTGACCACTTTTAACAAGGGTCTAACGGAGCCCGACTGGCTCATAAGAAACATTGTAAAGACAGTTCACTATTGAGCCCTTTTTTTCTCCTTTTTCCTTTTGATTGGCTATACCAGGTTTACATATTTTTCTAGTGCACTAGTGACCTGATTGTTTAGGCTGGACTTTTGGAGGCTATAGCCCTTCATATCTGTTATTTCCTTTCAGGTCTTTATTGGTTATCATACTGTCTATGTGTTTAGGTTGGCCTTTTGACTGCAGTATACTATTATCCATAGGAACTATATATTGCTCTGTAATTTAGTGTGTTGGTGGATGGGATATTTCATCTAGCGGGGTTTGGGGAGCAGGGGGGCTATAGTGGGTGAGTGCTATACCTCAGCTCCCTTCTTTCCCTTTCTGGGAGGGGGGGTGGGAGGGTCATTGTGGGAGGAGAATTGCGGTTCCTTGGGAAACATTCTTGGGGGTTTTTTGTTGTTTTGGTTTGGTTGGTTGGGGGAACTGTTGAGGGGTAGTTGTGGTGTTGGAGGAGGTGAGTTGCGTTCAATTGGGGAGGTGTGGATGCTGCTGTGTACACACAGGGGACACTTTTTGGTACCATCGGTGAGTGTTTACTGTGGGAGGTCTCCCCGATATTAGGGTGGAGGGATTTTACAACTGGGAGTGAATACCAGGTCCAATGCAATGCTTTTACTTTGTATGTTTTTTCATGAATAAATACGTTTTTGAGGTTAGCCTTTTAGGTGTACAGCCTATTTTCTTTGTCTTTGTTTTTTTCTCATATGCTTTAGGTAGCATCTTTCCAGATTGTTCTGAAGGCACCTCATCTTTACTCTGAATCCCGGATTTCCTTTATCCCCTCTTTTTCTCCCCTCTTTTTTGTACTAGTTGAAGTATTCTTAACATATACAGTCATTGTTATTTATTTGTAATAAAAAATAAATTTTTAAAAAGCAAGTTTTACCGAATAAGCTGTACTTTTATTTCAAGCATAATACTTTTATATACACTGCATTTCATGTTCCCAGTGTAAAATGACTTTCAATTTGTAAAATTACTCCATGCTGATTTTTTTTTTTTAAATGTTTTTTCTCATGGCTTCAAAATTTTTGAAAATTTTACATCTCTACATAAATAACACCCTTCCAACACCAACAAACCACAACTAATGTAAAAGTGAAAATAATCGTGATAGTGCAGTAAACCCAGAACAACAACCTAACTAACAAATGCTATGTACATAATGGAAGGAGCTCATATGAACAGGGCAGGATCAGGACTGGGCTAGGAAACAATGGGATTTGGTCAGGATACAGGGTTTAGGTGTTGGATGCAAGGACCAGGGTACTGGAAACAGGTCACAGGATACAAGGTACAGGATCAGGCAGTGACATGGCTCACAGGTTGATCACTGATCCACTTCAAAGGAAGGATTAAATACATTCCCAGCAGTCAGGGTCAGGTGTAGCCTTATTACTAATATAAGTGGGCTAGGAGACACCTGCTGGTCCCTCACACACCAAAACAGAGCCCAAAACATCAGTAAGCCATCACTATGCTTCACAGTGGGAATTGTATAATTGTATTCTTGTCGCTGTTGACACCTCTCCAAACATAGCGCTTATGGTTGTGATCATAAAGTTCTATTTTGGTCTTGTCACCCCACGTTACCAGAGGCTGCGAGGCATGTCAAGGTATTGTTGGGCATATTATAAGCAGGAGTTTTTGGGGCACTTGCACAGTAAAGTCTTCTATCTATCAACTCGACCATTTTTCTTCAAGCCAGGGCTGGAGCACTTGTGGAGTGCAGCGTTTGATGTGATGTCACCAGACTTATAACAATGCGTTTCTGAGCATGCGCACTATGAGTGTAATGATAGGCACACTCCTTTGTCAAGCACTCCAGTCCTCACTCTCAGATCCTCTCCATCTTGCAGTCGGCTTCCTGGAACCTATTAGAACGGGACCTTGCTGGATTATTCTCGATTATTTTCGATACGGCATTTATGATGAACACCAATGACGATAATAGATGTGGCTTGTATGCCTGGTTATACAGTATGTGAGTTGCCAATTGTTTGTTTGCATTAAACATTTATGAATGTCTACACATAGAGGTGCCTCTTTCTCAAACTTTTGATCAAAGCCATTTGGGTGATTTCATTTATTTAATTAAAGTGTTACTAAACCCAAGACCCTGCATTCCCTATATCAGGTCTTCCACAGTACACAGAACATGGAAATGCAATTATTTTAGTAAATATAAACTGCTAAATACCTTTTCCCATCAGACATTGGCAGTCTTGTGACTTTTACCAGTGTCCAGCTGAGCACTGGTGTAAGCTTGTAGGAGGAGTTTTCTTTCTGCTCTAGGAGGATGCAGAATTCCTGACCCTCTGTCTGGATAGCGCTGATTGGCCCTGTGTTGATCACATGCACTGTCCCAAGAAAAAAAAACCTCTAGCAATACACACAAAACTGAGCATGTGCAGAGTGTCTCCACACTATATAACTTGTCAGGAAGAAGGGGTGGATCAAAGAAGTCAGGATCAAACAGCATTTTTACACAATGCAGAGGATTAACCCCACAGTGAGTATAACAAGCATGCTTTACTGCATATACAGACTGATTTTACTGTTGTGGGTTTAGTAACACTTTAAGATTTAAAAAGGAGCCAAAAAACTATGTGATAATAAATGGCATAATATGATCAGTATCCTTAAATAAAAGACAGTTTTTTTGGCATGACCAGTCATATTTTCAATATCAATGCCAAAATATCATGATTTCTGCCAGGGTGTGAAACTGTTGAGCACAACGGTATATGTGCATTTTTTTTATAATTCTATTATTGTGGCAAAGCTTCCCAATTACAAAATGTCAAGCCATATGTGTATTTTTTGCATTTTATTTTTTGTAGGTGATTTGTACTTCCCTATGGGATGTGATGTAAATGGGCAGAACATGAACATTGGGAAATCTCCTTTAAAAAGACAGGAATGAGTGCTGGTGCAGACAAGAGAGATAACAGAAAAATAATCTACTACCAAATGATGCTGAACAATTGGAGTATGAGAGGTCTGAAATAGACATTTGTGTCCAGGGTTTGGCCAGTATAGGTAGGGGCTGAAAGAGACCAAAAGGAGCCATGTTGTAGACTTTAGTTTAAGAGCAAACAAAGAAAGCAAGGACAAAATCCTTGACTTCATGTTGGATGTTGGACAACCAATAGGAACATGCTGTGTGGTCCCATGAATACTCCTTCACAGAGATTAGGAGGTACAAAAGAGTGGTCAGTAAGAACTTTGGGTTGCAAGGTCGAGATAATAGCGAGGATACAGGAAGGATCTATGGCCAGTTTGACCATACTGAGTTGGCTCTGAGGAAGAGGCAAGTCCTCGAAATGCGTCAGCCTATAGGATGTCTACACTCCCTATTGCGGACTGTTACTCAGCGCGGTGTTGATCCAGCTGTTCTTTATGATGTGCCTTGAGTATATTGTCGTTTGTGAGTACAACAACTACTTTATTTTTTTATTAAACATTTTTTATGGTAATGCACTAGGCCTGCGTGCCCTCTGTTTGTTCTTTCCTCACCAAAGGATCACTGTACTAGGTCAGTTTTGAGAAGAGGTACTGTATGCTTACTGATGGTAGAGGAGCCCTGCATAGGCAAGGGACAGCAGCATCAGAGGAGGTTTGGCAAGGTTTGTCAAAGGTGCATCTGAAGATGGTCAGGAAGCAATCAATGCTGGATGTGATCCCCACACTCCCAAATGGGCAGGGCTTAGGCAAGAGCATCTCCAGATAACAGCAAGATGATGTATGCCAGAAGGAAGCCAGTAGAGCACCTAAGAGATATGCTCAGAATTCCCCAGCTGTGATAGCCAAGAGGAGCAGGGTTTGGTGAACAGAGCTTACCAGGAGGTGCAAATGGAGCATACCTGGCAGAGTGGCTGAGAAGGCTAGCAAACAGCTGATGTGTACCAAAGCAGAGGCTGTTGGGACCAGCTGACAGGTATAGCATGCCAGAAGTGAAGGCTGTGGGGACCAGGTGGTGGACACAGAAAAAGTGGATCAGTTAGTCATGGCAACTCAGAGGAACTCTTGTGATGGCTTGACAACTACATGGATACAATTTGCATGGGTGTCTGTCCACAGAGTGTGCTGACTCTTTAAGGATCCAACAGAGTGATGTAGACATGCCTGACTAGCCACAACTTCCAAGGTAAAACCCAGACGTGTGCATGGCTGTGCACCATTGCATACACACCACTGGAATGAGGAAGGTAAGTAGCAGCTACTGTATCGTTTGCCATTTAACAAAATAAGAAATGTGTTTTTTCACAGTCCAGTTGTGCAGTGAATTCTTTGTTCTTGAAACTTTTTAAGACATGATTGCTGGGTGCAAAATGACATATATACAAGTTTGTACATTATCCATTGCGTGTAATTCAGATTAGACCAAATTGTAATGAAAATTTTTAATTTAGAAGCAGTTTTTCCACAGCTGGTGTTCTATACTTATCTTAAAAGGGCCAGAAAGTACTAAACACTCCAAAAATTACTTCTAGAAAAGTAGACCATTTGGAGTACTTATTACTGGGTATAGCATGAGATTAGGAACCCTTGCTTTTTGCAGAGATTAATAAGGATGTAAATTAAAATGATTCTAAAGGCTTGTTTTTTTTTTAAGATCCCCCTCTTCTCAGGTCCCCTGCAGGCTCTCTTGGCCCCTCCCTCCTGTTGGGTGCCCGCACAGCAACCAGCTTGCTATGGGGCACCTGTTGCTCCGTATGTGCATTCACACATGGAGCCGTGGCTCGGCCCCACCCCCTCTCTCTTCTCATTGGCTGACTGGCTGTGATTGACAGCAGTGGGAGCCAATGGCTCCCGCATTTTTCTCAACCAATGAGAAGAGGGAGTCCCGGGATAACTGAGACACCAGTGCACATCGCTGGATCAAGAGGGGGCTTAAATGAGTATTAGGGGGGGATGCTGCACAGAGAAGGTTTTTATCTTCATGCCTAGAATGCATGAAGGTAAAACACCTTGAGCCTTTAGAACCACTTTAAAATTTGTTTTTTAATACAAGCTTTTTTTTAAAAGCCTGTATTTTGCAACAATGGAAACACAAAACATTCCAAAATTGTGTATCTTGCACAGACATACATTTCAAGGGGTAAAGAAAACTAATAAGATGTAAGTTTCTTTGAAGAACTTTGAATTTAGCCATGAAGTAAAAAAACCTAAATATAACTGTGAGAACCACCTGGCAACCCACCTGGATGCCTCCGCCAAACAGTGGCTCCTGCCCTCTAAACCCTTCCAGCAAATCGATTGCTAATACCAGCCTTTTACCCTGAGCATCATACAGGCAGGATGTTGAGGTAAAAACCAAAGGAATAACTTTATTGAACAAAATACAGGTTTGTATACTCTTCAAAAATAGAAGCAGTCCCCACATGAACAATAAAAACAAATATTACACATTGGTGTCAACACCCCACAATCGTTAGGTAAGGAGGTAACATTGATATAAGACTAAACAGGTCCAGGCAGAAACAATAGGTTACTCAATTAACAATGGAACTAGGAATTCACAACTAGGAAGCACACAATGGAAGAAATACACTTTTTAACTAGACAGGACAGGCAAACACAGGTACACATTATAACAGTAAACACCTTAATAAACCGATTACACATAACAGCAGGAGTCCCCAACAAAACACAGAGGTCCCAAATATGTATCTGGGTCCTCCAGTTCCCAGAGCCTGTGTGTTTCGGGGAGACATGGACTTGAAATCAAACTAAAACTACCTCAAAAGTCTCACAGGCACACACCTCCCAAAGAATAGACTCCCCTCAAAAGCCAATGCCCATAGTCAGTAGGCAAGAGGCTAGCCTGCAGTCCCCTCAAAAAGTCCCGGTTGGGTCTGCCACATTTCTCGCCCCTACAAAGGCAAACTAACCAGTTTCTAGACCTCCAACTGGTCTAGAAATGCGTTAGTCGGACAGACTGAACCCACATACTTGGTCCACATGATCTCTATTCTTGGCCGCAGTGAAGAGTTGACGTCAGTAGGTGTTGGGCAGAGGTCGCGGACTTTCTGTCTGATTGCCAGCGCTTCAGCTGGGAGGTCTTTACTGGTCCGAGGCTCGTTCTGCTATTGGAGAGAGGGGCCAACTTCCCCAACTCCCTGGAGCCGTAAAGACACAGTAGTTGCTAGACAGAGGCCAGAGGTGCTCTGTCCTGTTGCCAGCACTTCAGCTGGAGAATCCAAATTCTCCGTTTTGGCTGACTGTTGGGGTAGAAGGATGACTTCCTCCACTTCCAAGTTCTTGATCTGTCGTTGGGGAGGGGGGAGACCCTGGATGGAGGATCTGCTGCTGGGGAGGGAGGATGGCTTGCTCCTCTGCCTACACCTTTGTCTGTCACTGGGAAAGAAGGATGGCTTCCTCCTCTCCCTAGCCCTTGGACTGCCACTGAGGAGCTGAGCTGGCTGCCCAGTGTCCTGAAGACCCATTCAGATGCAGAGATGACATCTCCCTGGAACTGTCTTCCAGGGACATGGACCTTTGCAGGGAAGAGGAGGCAGCTTCCTCTGCTCCTGGGTCATCGTACTGCTGCTGGGGAGGTGAGACGGTTGCTTCATCTCCCAGATCCCTGTCCCGGTGCTGGACAGAAGCATTCCTCCATCCAAACTTGTCTTGTGCAGAAACAGGTTTAAGGTGAGTCAAAACTCACTATAGGAGCACCGCTTCCATAGCTGCAGGTAGAGGTGGGCAAAGCACACTGTTACTCTGCCCCTTTGTCAACACTTCAGCCGGGATTTCAGATCTGTTCACTGGTACTTCCCGATAATCCAAGGCAAAGGGAGCCCTGTCCAGCTGCTGAGCAGAGTCTAGCAGCCATCTGTAGGCAATCTCTGGCTCCCATTCCTGAACAGCTAGAACCTCCAAATCTTCCAGCAAGAGATGGGCCCATATATCCAGCAAGAGGCATCCCCATATCCTGCAAAGAGACAGGCCCATGTCCAGCAAGGAGACAGGCCCATATCCAGAAAGGAGACAGGCCCATATCCAGCAAAAATGTATCTCCATATACATCAAAAAGACTTCCCAAATATCCAGCAAGGGACAGCCCCATATCCAGCAAAGAGACATTCCAATATCTTGAAAAGAGACATGCCCATATCCTGCAAGAGACAGCCCATATACCCAGCAAAAGAAGGCCTCATATATCCAGCAAGAGACATCCCCATATCCTTCAAGAGACATCCCATATTCTGCAAGGGGACATCAACATATCCTGCAAAGAGACATTTTCATATCCTGCAGGACACATTTACATACCCAGTAAATAGACATCCCCATATCCTGCAAGAGACTGCCTCATATATTCAGCAAGAGATAGCCCCATATCCAGCAAGACAGAACTTCATATCCAGCAAAGAGACATCACCATATCCTGCTAGATACATCCCATACCCAGCAAAAGTACAGCCCCATATCCTTCAAAGAGACATCCCCATATCCTGCAAAGAGATAGCCCATATCCAGAAAATAGACATCCCCATATCCTGCAAAGAGACATCCCATATATAGCAAAGAGACATCCCCATATCCAGCAAAGAGACAGTCCTATATCCTGTAAAGAGACATCCCATATCCTGCAAAGAGACTTCTCATACCCAGAGACAGTTCCATATCCTGCAAAGAGACATCCCCATATACTGCAAACAAACATCCCTATATCCTGCAAAGAGACAGCCCATATCCAGGAAAGAGACAGCCCATGTCCTGCATAAGACAGCCCCATATCCAGCAAAGAGATAGCCAGGCAGCCTCCATATCTAAGCAGCACTGACAGCCCCCATCCAGCAACACTGAAAATAATTAAAGTCTCAAAAAATGTCTCCACAGGAAAGTGAGCAAGCAGGGCAGGCTACCACATCGCAGTTGAGAGAAAAAAAGGGGGGAGGTAGGTGCTAAAGAAGCAGATATTGCCAAGAACCATACAAAAATACAACCATAAATTAAACAAAAGAGTCCATGATAAGTCCATCAAATGTCCATAATATGAACTATTTGTAGGCACCAGTGGCAGCACCCTCCAGAGTGAAGTTGAAGCTCTGATAGCTGTATGGAAAGAAAACACAGAGGGGCGCCAGACTAAGCGCAGTATGAGGCAATTCCATTTATTGAAATATAGCAAATTGGAAACTAACTATTGAGCAGATAGGATGGGCATGTAAAACCATCTCTGGAGGGTACCCAAGGTGATCTGGCTGAAGTTCAGTGGTCTGCTCTGTCCAAGTCCAACAGGGACAGCGGCAAGCGGAAGCAAAGCTTTGATACGCGTTACCTCCCCCTTCATGGAGTGACGTCTCCTTAGTGTCATCACTTCCGGTGAAACTCTATCTTGAGTTCCATGCTAGTTCCAGTGGCGTCCAGCAGCTTGCCACTGTCCCTGTTGGACTTGGACAAAGCAGACCACGGAACATCATTCGGATCACCTTGGGGACCCTACAGAAATGGTTTTACATGCCAATTCTATCTGCTCAATAGTAAGTTTCCAATTTGCTATATTTCAATAAACAGAATTTTCTCATACTGTACTTAGTCTGGTGCCCCTCAAAAAGGAACATGCCATCCAGTCTGCAGGGAAAGGTGCAGTGAATATGATATCACTCCGCCATGCACTGTGTAAGGTCTGCAGCCAGCACTACATGAGCAAACTCTGCACCTGCTAAAATAAACTGTAAAAAAAGTTCTCTCTCACTGTCTTTGGTGTTCCACCAGAAAAATAGCCCTATTGGCTAGTGTCTGTATCTCTGCTCTTTTGCTAGCCAGACCACAGATCTTGGTAGTGGTTTGGATGTCCTAGGAAGCATCCAACTGCTGCAACCAATTGCCAATTGTGACAGACCACCTGGCACCCCCCCCCCCCCCGCCTGGATGCTCTCCAAACTCTTCCAGCAGTCCTTTACCCCAAGCATCATACACAGACAAGATATTGAGGTAAAAAACAAAGGAATAACTTTATTGAACAGAAATACAGGTTTTATACATTTCAAAAATATGGGCAGTCCTCACATGAATAATAAAAACAAATATTACACATTGGGGTAAACTTCCCATAATGGTAAGGTAATGAGGTAATGTTGACACAAGACTAGTCAGATTCATGCCGAAACAATAGATTGCTCAATTAACAATGGGAATTCACACATAGGAGGCACACAATGGGGAAGTTACAAATGGGAGAAAGACAGCATAGGCAAACATAGGTACACATTATAACAGTAAACAAATAACACCTTAATAAACAGATTACACATAACAGCAGGAGACCCCAGCAAAACACAGGGGCGCCAAATCTGTATCTGGGTCCTCCAGTTCCCAGAGTCTGTGTGTTTGAGGGAGACATGGACTTGAATCTGACCTAAAACTACTCCAAAGGTCCCCTAAGTACACACCTCCTAAAGAACAGAGCTCTCTCAAACCCCAGAGTCCATAGTCAGTAGGCAAGAGGCTATCCTGCAGTCCCCTCCAAAAGCCCCTGTCATGGTTGGATCTGTTAGAGTAACCCTAATTTAAAGTGGTTATAAAGTTAAAACATTTAGTACTTTAACCCCCCCCCCCACACCCTAATCACTTACCTGAATCCTCTCCAGCTTTGTGTCCATCTGCATCTCTTCCCTCCACTCCTTCTCTTCTCACAGGGGGTTCAGACAATAGCAGGAGCCATTGGTTCCTGCTGCTGTCAGTCATTTCCTGGGAGGAGGAAGTGGGGGACAGCGAACTGAGCTGCGTGTGTGTCTATGGATGCATACAGTCCGGCTCCGGAGTACGCCTGCCCATATGATCCTTAGCACTCAACTTTCTATGGGCACACGTGTAGGAGATGAAGCACAGACAGCGGAGGTAAGGGACTGCTCTGTGTAATACCATTGCACAGGGCAGAAAAGGAATACTTACAGTTTTTGTCTCTCCACCAGCCTGTCCATGGACCATGAAAGGAGAAGAATCTGATTCATGGGCTTATGTCTCTGTCCATCTGTTCGCTCCTTCTATTAGCATGTGCCTTGTTATCTCATAAGCACTTGTTGCACAGCTGACTGGCTTCTTTTCTGTTGCTCCGTCCTCCAGGTCTGAGCCGTGCTGTACAGGGACTGCTAGTCAATTTGAGGTGCTTACACTACTTGAGTTTAATGATGTAATAATTAATACATAGCTGCAAACATCTGTCTTTTATATGTGCCTGGAGTTCATCTTTAATAACACTCACATAATAATAACGAATCAACTTAGTTTTTAAACGTTAAATTGCTGTCATATGTCATACAGTGCATATTTTCTAGAAGTTATTTGGAACAGTTGAAATTATTTTCCTTGACTATCAAGAGTTATTGTTTTCAATGCTATCAGGCAGCTTAGAAAGTCAGCAATTTGTAACTGTGCACGGCTGGTTACCACCAAACGTGTTTTCCTTTATTTTTTTTATGTGCTACTGCAGAGATAATTTAATTGGGCCTATTATGGTAAGCCACTGTTTTTTCTACACCCTAGGACATATCTAATTATTTTCATTCCTATTTTTCTTGTATAGGGCAAAGAAATGTGCCAGGACATTTAGGTCTCTCTATGTGAGTTCTAGCTGAGAACAATGGTTTATATTCAGATCTGTCACTGAGGCTTGCAGACAAGTGTTTCTATTATATTGCTTTATTTACATGTTGTTGTTATGATAAATGCCTCTAATTACTTTTCATCTTTTACCTACTTGTAAAGAACATGGCAGAGAAAACAATAATTGCATTTCACTTTATCCATTTTGAAGTAATATATTCTGAGGTAGGATGATAATTAGTGGGAGCAAGTTAAATATTATACCACAGGTTATCACTCCTATAAAAACGACTGTCCTGAAAATATATTATATTCTACTAGCTGTATAAAGACATATAATGAAGGTATTTATCAAATCATATTTCCCAAAAACAACATGTCCTTCGCAGAGGGCTTTACATCAAACCTTGAAAAAAGTAGATATATTATTTTCATCCAAGTGAACTTCAGAACAAACTCCAGCATTAGATATTAGAATTGTTTTTAACCATACAATATGCATATAGTAACAACATTTCGAGCCTTATGCAGCTCTTCTTTAAGCCAAGAGTGTGTACAAATTGATGATGTACACCTCAAGAGCCTTATACGGCTCTTTTTTAAAGGTAGGAGTATGTGCTTGAAAAGATTTTGTGCTACATTAGATGAAAATAAAAGAGCTATTTTTTTCAAGATTTTTCAGTGCTTTGTGCAGAACATATTGCTTTGGGAAAAAAATATCAAAACACATACAAGATAATAAAAAAGAATCATCCAGTAGAGTTGCACCCTATATATGTTTTAGACAGAAAGCCCCCCCCAGGTTTCAGTAGCCAGACTCCTCAGCAGAAGGAAGAAGTTTATATGAGGGACATCAGGCAGATGGTCTAGGAAAAAAGCTTTCCTCTAAGGAGGAAGCTGGAAACAGCCAGGTAGCTGCAGGGGCAGACTGACAACTCATGGGGCCACCGGGCAATAGGGGATCATGGGGCCCCTGTGTCCTTACCCAAACTCAAAAAAGCCTATGAAAAAGGTACCAGGGGCATCTCATGGGGCCCCCTACTGACCCCAGGCCCTCGAGCAGTGCCCGAGTTTCCAAATGGTCAGTCCGCCCCTGGGTAGCTGCCATGTTCTAAGAAGTAATGTTTAACCCCTTTACGCCGACGTAACACAAATATGCGGCCTCACAGACCTGGGCTTTTTTCCGTGGGGCTGCATATTTGCGTACCTGTCTTTGTGTTGGGAGCGCGCCCCTCAGCGCGCTCCCAGCACCGAGACCGCGGTGTCACTGAGAGCACCGGGTCCCGTTCTAACGATCGGGACCCGGGACTCCCAGTCCCGGGTCACATGATCGCTGTGATAGCCTCTGATTGGCTATCACAGTGATCAGTCACTGTGCAGCCCGGCCCCCTTGTTTTTTTTCCTCTCTCTCTCTATGAATGGAGAAGAGAGATACATTGTATCTCTCGAACTCCTGTCAGAGAGAAGAAAAAAAAAGTTTGTAAAAAAAAAAAAGATAAATAAATGATAAAAAAATAAAAAAAAAATAAAAAAAAAATACCTAGATCAAGGTTTGATCTAGTTCAGTGCCAGGGTTAGTGTTTAGGTCAGGGTCAAAGGTCAAGATTTAAAAAAAAATTGGTATCAGTGTCAGTTAGTGTTAATGTCAGTGTCAGTTAGTGTGTTTTAGGTAAAAAAAAAAAAAAAAAAAAGACAAAAACAAAATGCGCACTATGGTTTCTGGGCTGTACTACGGGTACAAACAACAAATAACATACACATATATGGTATCGCTGCGATCGTCAAGAGCTGGAGAATTTATTTTGGGTTGCTCTTTGGTGGTAGGTTATGGTCATAACAAGAAACACACAGCTAAATTAAAAAAAAGGATTTTTTTTACTATTTTGGGCCAGTTTTCCTTTGATAATAAAAAAAAAGTCAGGAGATATCCATTACCATTTACCACCAAATGAAAGCCCAATTTGTCCTGAAAAAATCAAGGTATAATCCACCTGGATGTGCAAAGTAGTTGTGATGATATGTTTTGCTATCACATGTCAACGGTGCAGAATTGTGCTTAGTCCTTTAGATTTGTTTTACCCTTAGGCGTGAAGGGGTTAAGAGACTACTCTATCACCCTAGGGGAATGGTGGGACTCTGGAAAGGCTCTCTTCAGACGTCGTGGGTGTTGCTAGTTTCTCCTCTTCCACTGAACTACTTTTCCCTTTATCAGGGGTGTATCATGAAATTAGTAGGCCCGTGTGCAAGATCAAAAGTGGGCCCTAGGCATGGAGAAAAATAAAAATGTGGTGAATGTGGGCGTGGTTTAAATGGTGTTTGATATTGGGCGTGGCTTAAAGGGTGTGTGGTTAAATAGAGTCTGAAATGCTACTACTAGTCTTTCTTAATCCAGGGCAGCAGGTACAGTCTCTTACCGAACACCAGGCGCTACTGGTCTAGCTTAATCCAGGGCAGCAGGTACAGTCTCTTACCGAACACCAGGCGCTACTGGTCTAGCTTAATCCAGGGCAGCACGTACAGTCTCTTACCGAACACCAGGCACTACTGGTCTAGCTTAATCCAGGGTAGCACGTACAGTCTCTTACCAAACAAGTGGGTGGCACTGTGGTAGTCTATCTTGCTTTATCTAGGCTAGGGCAAAGGGCACAGCCACAGTGACAGTCTTTTACCAAAGTGCAGTTTGCAGCTAATCCAGGACAGTGCAGCAGTTCTGTGTCACACCACGCAGACTCAAGCCCCGCATTCCTGCCACCTAACATCCAGACAGACAAATAGCTTCCTTCCAGTCGTTAGTAGCAGCCCTGCTCTGCACAGCCCCTACTTCTACCCTTATGATTTATAGAGACAAGGCCAAGGCACAGCAAGCTGAAGGCAGATCACTCCACCAGGCACTTCAGTCAGTGGCTGGGGGTGTCGATGGCCAGATCTGCTGCCCGTGTGTCAAAATAGAAAAAAATCCCACAGATGCCGGGCTGATTCCACTTGTGGGACACATAAAAAGCACATTCTCTTTGACATGTTTTCTTACTTCGTGTAGACAGAGTGTGATAGGGCACAGTGGGCCCCCTTGCCCCTGGGGCCCGTGTGCACCGCACACTCTGCCCACATGGATGATACGCCGTTGCCCTTTATAGAGTTTGCAACCTAAAGGATGTGCCACATCCATTTAGAAGGCTGAAGGAACTGCTTGTAAATATTGCTATGTTCTGCTTAGTAAAGCAAGGGCCAAAGGAAGCTTTGGGGGACATACTAAAAGGAATGACAGAATGCCCGTAGACATTAACAGGGTAGCGGAATTCCTGTTATATTCTATGAGCATTCCCTTCTATCATTCACTTTTGTCATTCTATAGAAAACAATAATAATCCCACTTAATCTCAATTTTTAATATCACTGCTGAACTAGGAGAGTATATCTGTTAAGGATTTATTTGGAATGTTGAATGGTTCAGACTCCAGTTCGCATCCCAAATGATTTAAATTTTACAATCTGCTACTCTACTTGGGGAACACCTGTAGTAAAGGTGAAATTGCTGTTTCTCAGATTTGTCTGCAAATGAGTTTATATTTTGCTTCCCATTATAGTCTATGGGCATTTCCTTCTCTCATTCACTTTTGTCATTCTATAGAAAACAATAATAATCCCACTTAATCTCAATTTGTAACATCATCACTGAATTTGGAAAGTATGTCTGCCAAGGATTTATGTGATATGTCTAATGATTCTGATTCCAGAACACAATTTGCTTCCCTTTATACTCTATGGGCATTCTCTTGTCATTCATCTGTCATTCCATAGAAAACAGCTATACATGCCCTCAACATGGAAGGGGCTTTGAGATAGGGTAAATCCCCCCAAAGCACCTTGCTCCCATGTTGATGGGGACAAGGGCCTCTTCCCCACAGCCTTGGTCCGGTGGTTGTGGGGGTTTGAGGGTGGGGGTTATCGTACTCTGAAAGCCCTCTTTAACAAGGGCGCCCCCAGATCCTGGCCCTCCATGTGAATGAATATGGGGTACATAGGACCCCGCCCCCATGTCTACCTGTCATTGGGCGAGTGTCTTTATGGGGGCAAGGTCACCCGGTGACATTACAAGGTAATCCTGCCCCCATGTTTACCTGTCGTTTGGGAAATGACACTTACCCAGTGACAGGTAGACATGGGTGCACGATCACCCACTGACGTCATCAGGTAACCCTGCCCCATGTTTACCTGTCATTCTGCTGTGTCCCTGGATAGGACACGTCGTGTTCGGCTTGGTAAGGATTGTGGGGGGACCAAGCCATTTTGGTTTTTTTTGAACAAACATTGTTTGTTTATATTGTCTTGTCAGCTGATCCTGCTTACAGCAAATGAGTCATGGCTGTTAAGAATGCGGCTGCAAATAAACGATACATAAACTAATTCCAAAAATGAACTATTCAAATGCAACTAAACTAAATTAGTAACAACAAATCTATCCAAACTGAAACAAAATACATTTTTTTTTTTCGTTTTGCACATGTCTATTGTTTCTCAGATTTGCCTGCAAATAAATTCAGATTTTGCTCCCCATTATATTCTGTGGGCATTCCCTTCTGTCATTCACCCTGATCTATCCATAGAAAACAATGATAATCCCACTCAATCTTAATTTTAAACATCACCACTGAACATGGGGAGTATGTCTGCTAAGGATTTATTTTATATGTCTAACGGTTTTGATGTCAAATCACAATTTTCGTTGTTCAAACATTTTATTGAATTTTCCAGGCTAGTAACAAGCATAGGACATTCAAATACATGTACAAGAATAAAAGAGAACATGTTTCCCAGAGGCAAAAAGGAAAATGTCGTTCAAAAACATATACAACAGGGAACCATAGAGAAACATTATGGAATAATGCAACACAAAGGGAGGTAAAATACAGTTGTGATCTAAATATGGAGCACTACTTCCCAGAACCACATGTTGGTTCCAAGGAAGGCGAAAGAAAAAAAAGGAGGGAAAAAAGGAGGGGGCAGGTTGAAAAGAAGAAGGAAAGGATAGAGAAAACCTAGAGGGGGAACAGAGGAGGGGGAGAAGGGGCGTGTGACTTCCAGAAATGAAGAAGTAATCTCGGGACCAGACCAACGCGTGGATTAGTATGTAGGATCACCTTAGGGCAGGACTAAGAGACGCTAAGGGAGGAGCAGCAAATCATCAAAATTCGGCAGAAGAAAGCGTTCCACCCAAGGGGCCCAGATCATTAGAAACTTGGGGACAGAGTCCATAGTGGTTGCTTCCACTATGGCGTGAATCATTGCTTGTGTTACCTTGTTCCCAACTGCTAGGATACACAGGGATGGAGACTTCCATGATTTGGCCATTACTTGCTTAGCTGCTGTGGTGACTTGCAAGAGAAGTTTGAATTGTGATTTGGATATGGGGGGGGGGGTTTGAAGGTTTAACAGGGCTATGGTCAGGTCTGGCAATAATGACTTTGCAAAAAGCAGGGATAGCATATGAAAAACTTCATAAAAAAAAAAAATTGGGAATCCGGGCAAGACCACCAAATATAGAAATATGTTCCTACCATTGCACAGCCCCGTAAACAGTTAGGAGAATAACTGGGGGTATATTTAGCAATCTTCGCCAGGACCAAGTACCATCGGGTCAATACTTTATAATTAGTCTCTACAGCTACTACATTCTGTGAGGAGGACTTGGATGCTAACTAGATGCATTCCCAATCTGTAGGGCTCAGTTGGTGCCCAAGGTTCTTCTCCCATTTAGCGACATAAGAGGGGGTTGGTACCAATTCAGGGGTTGAGAGGAGGTCATAGAGGGCAGAGATAAGGCATCAAATCACAATTTTCACAATTTGCTTCCCATTATACTCTATGGGCATTCCTTTGTGTCATTGATCTATCATTCCCTAGAAAGCAGCTATAATCCCAAATAATTTCAATCTTACAATATGCTACTTTACTTGGGGAACACCTGTGGTAAAGGTGAAATTGCTACGTTTCTCAGATTTGCCTGCAAATGAGTTTATATTTTGTTTTCCATGATTCTCTATGGGCATTCCACCGCCTTGTTCAAGTCTATGAGCATTCCATTCTGTCATTACTTATTTCCCCATCTATTGTGTGTACATTCCCTTATTCTAATCAATGGACTATCTCTCGTGAACAGACCAGTGCATGGTGGGCTACAATACGGTCTGTATTCGGGACCCCTACAGGTTATGAACTGTACAGCTGCAGGGACGCTGGTTAAGCCACATTGGGTATCTCACCAGGTGCCCTCTGATAGGCAACGCATGCTGGGTGATTTCAGGAAGGTCAGCAAGCAAAGAGTTAAAGAGTATACAATGGTACACGCTCCCTAACTCTCATCAACAGAACAGACAAATGGCATGCAACCAAGCACATGGTTCTGTTACATTACAGTACTATTATTACAGGTACCATACAGTTACAGAATACCTTTTGTTATAGCAGTCTTTTAAAATACTGTTATTCATTAGTTTGTTAAAACTGTGAGGCTCTATGAGGTGTCTGTTGAGAAGAGCAGAAACTGGAGCCATTTATGGTGGAGACAAATTTTCAATCCATGAGAGAAGATACAGAATAGTGAGAAATAAGGGTTCAACATTATCTACAATATTCATACACACACAAAAATTAAAAAAATATTTAGAAATAGAAATTTCTTCCAAATTAGTTTTTGTTTTGACTTATCATTTTCAAAGAGGATTTGTTCGATGTAATTCAATGGTTGATGGGTAAATCTTGTTTGAAATAAATGTGCTGGGTGAATCTTGATTTGTACCTGAAATTTCTCTATTATATTGTATGCTGATGGATGAATCCTCTTTGAAAACGTTAGGCAAATGGAGTGAATCCTCTCTGAATTTATATCTTAATGCTGTACAATAAAGACGGAAGTATGTCCAGCAAACAGTCATTGTGTGAACTGCACAGTGAATCCATTATAAATAGACTCCTTATAGTATGTTCTGCCTCTAGCAGGGAAATAATCGACATAGTCGTGAACTGGAGCGACTGTGTCATAAAACCAAATCTCAGCAAGCATTCACCCGATATAAATCTGCTATCTTAAAATACAATTCCTCCCTCCATGCTGCCAAACAAGCCTACTTTTTCACTCTTATTAATACCTTGCTATCCAGTTCTTGTTGTCTCTTCTCTACTTTTAACTCTCTACTTTCTCCACCTCCACCCAGTATCTCACTCACTGCTTATGAGATTGCCAGTCATTTCAAAAACAAGATTGATGCAATTCGTAAAGGCATCTCCACTACACAGACATCTATCCCACTTAGCATACCTTATACTAAACCTCCCTCAACACTTTTCCTCTTTTCATCTTGCTACTACTGAAGAGGTCACTAAAGTTTTCTCAGAAACCCGTCTCACCACCTGCCCCCTGGATCCTTTCCCCTCACAACTACTACGGTCACCTTCTTCTTCTATCCTATCCTCCCTCACTCACATCTTCAATCTCTCCCTCTCTATTGGCGTCTTCCCCTCCCCTCTAAAGCATGCATAGATCACTCCCATGCTTAAAAAGCCCTCGCTGGACCCCACCAATCTGAACAACTTAAGACCCATCTCCCTGCTCCCATTTACCACTAAACTCTTAGAACGCATAGTCTACAATCGCCTGAGCTCCCACCTCACCGACAACAACCTTCTTGACCCTTTACAGTCTGGCTTTCGCTCACAACACTCCACTGAAACTGCCCTACTAAAACTCACTAGTGATTTACTAACTGCTAAAAACAATGGCCACTACTCCATACTCTTACTACTTGACCTCTCTGCAGCTTTTGATACTGTTGATCATCCCCTTCTCCTCAAAAAAGTTCAATCTCTTGGCCTCCGAGACTCTGCTCTCTCCTGGTTCTCCTCCTACCTATCGCAGTGCTCCTTCAGCATTACCTATAACTCTGTCTCCTCCTCTTCACTACCTTTCTCTGTAAGGGTCCCTCAAGGTTCTGTCCTTGGACCCCTTCTCTTCTCCATCTACACCTCCTCCCTTGGTCACTTGATAAACTCCCATGGCTACCTATATGCTGATGACACACAAATCTATCTTTCTACTCCTCACCTCACCCCTTCAGTCTCCTCTCTCATTAATAACCTACTAAGTGAGATTGTAGCATGGATATCACTCCCCTTCCTCAAACTAAATCTTTCTAAAACAGAGCTCTTAATATTCCCTCCAGCCTGTGCCCCTACCCTGACTTCTCCATCAAGATCAATAATACAACCATCAGTCCCTCCCATCATGCCATGGTACTAGGTGTAATCCTAGACTCCCATCTGTCCTTTCAGCCCTAAGTCCAATTACTGTCCAAATCTTGTAGACTTCACCTCCACAACATCTCCAAGATATGCCCCTTTTTAACCACTGAAACCACTAAGCAACTTATTCACTCCCTTGTTATCTCTCACCTTGACTATTGTAACTCCCTCCTCATTGGCCTACCTAATCGCAGGCTATCCCCTATTCAGTCTATGATAAATGCTGCTGCTAGGCTCATCCACCTTACCAGCCGTTCCATATTTGTCATCCTTCTCTGCCAATCCCTCCACTGGCTTCCCATTGCCCAACGAATAAAATTCAAAACATTAACAATAACATATAAAGCCATTTATAACTGCCCCAAATTACATCACCAATCTTGTCTCCAAATATCACCCAAACCATCCTCTCCGCTCCTCTCATGACCTCCTGCTCTCTAACTCCCTTGTCTCCTCCTCCCATGCTCATCTCTGGGACTTCCCCAGAGCCTCCCCCATCCTCTGGAGCTCTCTACCCCAATCTATCCAACTATCAACTATTCTGCCCACTTTTAGGCGATCTCTGAAAACCTATCTCTTCAGAGGAGCCTATCTTGCCTTTACCTGACAACCGAATCTTCTATTTCTCCTATCAGTTCACCCCCCACAGTTATTACCTTTTGTACCAACAGCCCCTCCCTCTTAGATTGTAAGCTCCAAGGAGCAGGCCCTCCTAACCCTCTTGTATTGAACTGTATCGTTGCTGTATTGTCTCCTTTATTTTGTAAAGCGCTGAGCAAACTGCTGGCACTATATAAATCCTGTATAATAATAATAACCATCATCATGCTGTTTTGTCTGCAATAATAAATTTGGCCACTAGATGAAGCCCAAAATAAATTTACAATTTTGCAGATGCTGGGAACTGTTTAGCTTTAAAGAAGAACTCTGTATAGGCAACACATTCACCCATTAGTACACCCCCTACACAAAACACTAAACAGTTAATACATCTGTGAAATTCCTTACCATTAAAGAGAAAACTCTAACTGAATTTTCCGGACGTCATCTCTGTAATTCAAAAGATAAGAGCATCTGCTCTGCCAAGGAGGAGGTGAAGGAGCAGGGATTACATCATATCCTCTCCTCACTCTCTGCAGTAAAAGGTAACTACAATTCCCATAAACCACTGGGAATTGTAGTGAGTGTGGGCAGGTACATTAGCCCTGTATATGTACTCGCTCACTTCAACATAAATCACCTCCCTTCATTCTCCAGCCACACTGCTCAGCACCATACAGCAAGACAAGTTAGGTGACAATCTTATAAATGTCAAGCATCCGAGTGCAAAATGTTTACTTCATTCTATATAGTCTACTACATATGAAAGGTGTCCCCACACAGAGATGGAGGGTCTCCTTACACAGATATGGGTGTCCCCAAACAGAGATGGAGGGTGTCCCTACACACAGATGAAGGGTATCCTCGTACAGAGATAGGTTGTCCTTGAACAGAGATGGGGTGTCCCCACACAGAGAGGGGTGTCCCCGCACAGAGGTGGGGTGCCCCTGCATAGAGAATATCCCCACAGAGGGTGTCCCTACACAGAGATGGGGTGTCCCTGCATAGAGATGGGGTTTCCCTGTACAGAGCGTGTCCCTACACAGCGTTGGGGTGTCCCCAAACAGAGGGTGTCTCCACACAGATATGGGATGTCCCACATGGAGGCTGTCCCCACACAGAAATAGAGTGTCCTGCACAGAGGGTGTCCCCATACAGACATGGGGTGTCCCCGCACAGACTTGTCCCCACACAGAGATGGGGTGTCCCCGCACACAGATGGGGTTTCCCTGTACAGAGCGTGTCCCTACACAGCGATGGGGTGTCCCCAAACAGAGAGTGTCTCCACACAGATATGGGGCGTCCCACACGGAGGCTGTCCCCACACAGAAATAGAGTGTCCTGCACAGAGGGTGCCCCCATACAGACATGGGGTGTCCCCACACAGATATGGGGTGTCCCTATACAGAGGGTGTCCTCACACAGAGATGGGGTGTCCCACACAGAGGTCCGCAGTACAGGACCCTGGAGAAGTTCTTACTTGGGAGCTGTCAGTGGCTGTCATCTATCAGAGCAGAGTGTCCCCTGTCCTCTCCCTGAGTACTGGGGCTCCTCATCCATCCTTTAGCCCCAGGAACAGCCATGCCATGCGGGTTGAAATGTTAGGGTCCTGGCAGGGTGTGTGCCTAATCCCCAGAATCAGAGCAGCTGCTGCATGCCAAATCATACTCACCCTGTTCCCATACACCAGAGCAGAGCCCACCCCCAACCTATAATTGGACAGCTCTTACTCTACATGTCAGTCCATGAATGGTAATAATTCTGCCCCCCACCCACTCACCGAAATGAAAAAAAAAACAGATGCCTACCGACCCGTCTGCAACCACCAAGCACTTGCCACAACCTGACATTTGCCGGTCAGATGTAAATAATTGGGTGGGGCTAGTGGTGACATTAGCTCCACCCAGTTGTGCTGTGACTGGCCAAAGCAATGCACCTAAACTGTGGTCAGGTGCATTGCTTTGGCCAATCACAGTGCACTGTGAGAGTGCAGTGCATTGTGGGGCGTGGCAGGCGAACAGCCCGCCGAACACCCTTACTGTTCGTGAGTTCAGCAAACACATGAACGGTCGATATTCTAAATTTATATGTAAATTTATAGATGAACATGAAACCCTTAAATCATCTCAGATACTGCCATATGCAGTAAACATATTAGTACCACATCATGTCACTATCCCTCCAGGTACTATCATTTTCTACTGCCTATACAGGTACAAAAAGGCCAAAAATTAAAGAATCCTGATGCATTGATATGCCTCTCAAATAGGATGGAACCCCAAATGAAATCTCTTTGCCTAAAAATACTATTTTACAATTGGTTTGGTCTCATAATGCAATTGTTGGCCTTATAAACAATACAATACAATAAGGAACAGATAGTTGAGCAAACATTTTATTCTTCTCCTGAAGGATTGTTCACCATTAACTCAATTTATCCTTTTGATCCTGAGATAGATACTTGCAAGGTATAGGAATTCTCCCTCATCTTTAATCATCAACTTAATGAGCAGAAATCAGAGGAATATCATAACCTTACTGATAAGGCTAGTAGGTCAACTAAAGACCTCACTAACAGGCTTTGAGGAAGCCTTTGAAATATGTCAACCTGAAGTCTTCCCAGGATTTCTGGAAATGGTCCAGCAGCAAATATCCTTAGCTGTAGGATGCTCTAATGACCTAGAGTGCCAATGTTTAAAACAAGTACTTATGGAACTCAAGGACATGTTTGTTAAAGATTCTTATGATTGTGGTGGTACAGAAATTCACATAGCCAAGTTTCAGACTTTTATTGATGCATCTCCCATCTATATCAAACAATATCGACTTCCTTTAGCATGTTACGATTCGTTGGCAGAAATCATAAGGAACCATAAAGAGAGAGGTATTGGAAGACTAGTGCGCAGCTCTTATAATATTCCCATTTTAGATATCCTTAAACCAAATGGTCAATGGCATTTGTGTGCTGACGGAAGACAGCTCAACAAACATGTATATATTGAAAAATTATCTGTGCTTAACCCAACCAATCCACACAAATTGTGAACTGTTGCAACTGATTAATCTAAATACTAAATAATTAGCAATCTAAAAAAAACAGTGCCCTGTTCCATTAAATAATATTGCTGCAAGTGAATCAATATTATGTGCCCATATAAGTGTATCCACAACTAATATATAAATAAATAACTTCAATGTAAACATAAAAGATGTGAATAATTAGGTCAATAATTAAATACATATAAATTCATATATAAACTCTAAATAAGTACAAAAGATCCCAAAATAACTTGTGAAGAAAGTGCTCTGTGCTGCGAGACTTCATGTAAAGTGCTTCCGTGCTCAAAAAGTGATCTTCAAGAAACAAGCAAGCCTCTTACCAAAATAAGATGATCTCAAGCTTTAGAGATCAAACAAGTATGTGCGTCATAACCCCAGGCTGGCACTCTCACTGTCATACCATCGGAGAACTCCGCTCTAATTTCCAGTACCGCGTCATGATGATATAGAGGGATTAAGCAAGGAGAAGCCTCATTAAACAAAACAAACATTAAACAATCATCTGGCCATGGTCTCAGTATGCATGCCGGTGTGTGATGACGTTACACAACGAATCCGCATGACACATTTCCCCAAAAATGGCAACCTCTGGGATTGGAGATCTCCAATTATAAATTATATGCTAATTATTTTTTTCAGAGCTAAAGTTCTGACCGTAAACAGGCTTTTTTTTCCAAATGAGTAGAATATAAATAGAATTGGTACAATTGTATACTGTAAAACACTTTTACAATCCTTTAATATTAACTTAGTGTTTATTGTTATATGCAGTATTTAATTGATTACAGTAGACTATGGACAATATGACCAAAAGTATGTGGACACTCCTTCAACTTATTGAGTTCAGGTGTTTCCAATGAAGAGTACAGTTATTGCTACAGCATACAAAGACCCAAGATTTTAGATGATTGTGCACTTCCAACTAGGGCCAGATCTAGCCTGTCTGATGTGGGGGTGCATGAAAAATGTTTGGGGGGCAGAGGATGGGAGGTTAGTAAGGCAGTGTAAAGGGGGTCAGCAGGGCAGAGGATAGGGTCAGCAGTTTGTAGGGCAGAGTACAAAAGTTATTTGTTTGCAGGGCAGAAGACAAGGATCAGAAGGACATTGTAGGGGCTCAGCAGGGTGGAGGACAGGGGTCAGAAGGGCATTATAGGGAGTCAGCAGGGTGGAGGACAGGGGTTAGAAGGGCATTGTAGGGGGTCAGCAGGGTGGAGAACAGGGGTCAGAAGGGCATTATAGGGGGTCAGCAGGGTGGAGGACAGGGGTTAGAAGGGCATTGTAGGGGGTCAGCAGTATGGAGGATAGGGGTCAGAAGGGCATTGTAGGGGTCAGCACGACAGAGGACGGGGTCACCAGTAAGTGAGGCAGAGTTCAGAGATCAGTAGTAGGTGAGGCAGAGTTCACGGGTCAGTATTACGTGAAGCAGAGTCCAGAGGTCAGTAGTGAGGCAGAGTTCAGAGGTCAGTAGTAGGTGAGGCAGAGTTCAGAGGTCTATATTAGGTGAGTCAGAGTTCAGGGATGAGTAGAAATTGACACAGAGGGCAGATTTTGCCTAAGAGTGGGAGGGGCTTAAAGGGGGATGATTGAACAGAATCAGTGCCTAGTCGCTGTATACACTGCACACAAATACCACAGTTTTTGTACCCACAAACTATTCCTACTTACTATTTCACATGTGATAGTCCCACAGATACACATAAATCTCAGAACAAAGAATCTTTTTTAAAAATGTAACCATTTCTATCACATATACTTTTCTGAGCACGAAAAGTGATCATTTTGTCTGTCTGAGCCTACCTTAAGTAAGACATACATTGAACCAGCAGCTGTTGGGACAATGAACACGTTGGCCAAGACTATATAACATATAATATAATGTATAGAGTGCAGGAGTCAGGAGCAAGTAACATACAAAACAACATATAGAGTGTAGCATCAGTACAAGCCCACCCATTCATATCAGATTCCCCCCTTACATCAAGAATCCCCAACAGAGTTCCCTCTCAGTCCGAGTCCTCAGAGTCCTACCCATTACATTAGGGTCCCCAGAATTACCCCCTTATGTCAGGGTCCCCAGAGTCACTCCCCAACATATGAATCCATAGCGTCCCCTCCCCTTACATCAGTGTCCCTGGGGTTCCTCCCCATCACCTCAGGGTTCTCAGATCCCCCTTCTTACATCAGGGTTCTCATAGTTCCCCTCTCTTACATCACAGTCCCCACAACCCCTCTGCTTACATCAAGGTCCGTAGAGTCACGTCCTACGTTTCCCCAATGACATCAGGTTCCCATAGCCCCCCCTTTACATCAGGGTTCCCCCTCCTCCTTACATAAGGATCTGAAGAGCCCCCCTTACATCAGGGTCCCCAGAGTCCCCCACTTCCATCAGGGTCCCCAGAGTCTCCCACTTACATTGGGGTCCCCAAAGTCCCACACTTACACTGTGGTTCCCATAGTTCCCACTTTCCCCTTTCATCAGGGACACTAGAGTCCCAACCCAAAATCAGGGTGCCTAGAGTCCTTCCCCTTCCATCAGTATCCCCATGGTTCATCCTCCATTCTTTAGGGTCCTGAGAGCCCCCCTTACATAAAGATCCCCAGAGCTACCCCCACTTACATCAAGGTTCCCACATAAGGGTCCCCAGAGTCAACCCCCCTTACATAAGGGTACCCAGAGTCACCCCTCTTTACATAAGGATCCCCAGAGCCACCCCCACTTACATCAGGGTTCCTACATAAGGGTCCCCAGAGTCAACCCCCTTACATAAGGGCCCCCCAGAGTCACCCCCCTACATAAGGGCCCCCCCCCCCCGAGTCACCCCACCTTATATCAGGGTCCCTAGAGTCCCTCTACTTACATCAGGGTCTCCACAATCACCCCCCTTACATAAGGGTCCCCAGGGTCACCCCCCTTTACATCAGAGTCCACAGAGTCACCCCACCTTGCATCAGGGTCCTCAGAATCACCCTGACCTTACATCATCTCACCACAGTCACCCCCCTTACATAAGAGTCCCCACAGTCACTCCCCCTTACAAAAGGGTTCCCACAGTCACCCCCTTAGATAAGGGTCCCCACAGTCATCCCCCCCTTACATGAGGGTCCCCAGAGTCACCTCCCTTGCATCAGGGTCCCCAGAGTCACCCCCACCTTACATCATGATCCCCACAGTCACCCCCTTACATAAGGTTCTCGCAGTCACCCTCCCTTACAAAAAGGTCTGCACAGTAACTACCCCTTACATAAAGATCCCCATAATCATCCCCCTTTACATGAGGGTCCCCACAATCACCCCCCTTACATAAGGGTCCCCAGAGTCAACCCCTTACATCAGGGTCCACAGAGTCACCCCACCTTGCATCAGGGTCCTCAGAGTCACCCCCCTTTACATAAGGGTCTCCACAATCACTCCCCTTACATAAGGGTCCCCAGAGTCACCCCCCTTGCATCAGTGTCCCCAGAGTCACCCTCCCTTACAAAAGGGTCCCCACAGTAACCTTCTCTTACATAACGGTCACCACAGTCATCCCCCCCTTACATGAGTGTCCCCAGAGTCACCCCCCTTTCATCAGTGTCTCCAGAGTCACCCTCCCTTACAAAAGGGTCCCCACAGTAACCCTCCCTTACATAAAGGTCACCAGAATCACCCCCCCCCTTACATGAGGGTCCTCAGAGTCACCCCCTCCCCTTACATAAGGGTCCTTAAAGTCCTTCTGCTTACATCAGGGTGGGTCCCCCAAGCCACCCCCCAACATTAAATCCGGGTCTGCAAAGTTTTGTTACCCTTGCAAAACAATCCACTTCTTTGCAGCCGGCAACTACAGGAGAATGCCGGAAGACGGGACACTGGCAGAAGGTCTGGAGGAGGAAGTTCCATCCTCTTCTCTGAATACTGGGGCAGAGCCATTACTTGGTTAGTTGTTAGCCAAGCAGCTCTAGCAACCAGTTACTGACAACACTGGTGAGAGGTGCTGCGAGAGGTGGAGCTACAGATGGAGCTGCTATAGCTCACTCATGCACCCCCCTGGTGCCACCCCTATGTGGTGTTGACAAGTGGCACAGTGGCACTGGGCACTTGGACAAGACATTCTGGGGGTGTTTGGTGGTACAAAAGTGAAATATGGGGGGGGGCGCAGCTCACCCCAGCCCCCCCCCCCCTAGATCCAGCCATGTAGCAATAGGTTGAGAAGGCCATTTTTAGTTGCTGCATTATTGTGGCCCTGTGTAAAAAGTCAGGTCTATAAGAACATGAATTGTGGAGTTTGTTGTGGAGAAATCTGGGTGTCCAGAAAGTTTCTGTAAGACCAATCATAATGAACACCTTTGGGATGAGTTGGGTGTTGGGGATGAGTGATTTTGAGCCAGGTCTTCTACTCCAACATCATTACCTGACCTGACAAATGTTTCTTGGGCCAAATGGACACAGACACAGCCAAAAATCTTGTGGAAAGACATCATAAAAGAGTAGAGACTGTTACTGCTGTATGGAGGGAATGTGGCAACTTAATAGTAATGCCCCTAGTTTTGAGATGGGGTGTCCAACAAGCTCATTTAGTCACAACTATTCTGGTGCCCATAAACCTACATACAGTGTATGTCTTCTTTCAACTTAAGTGTGAATCTTCCAAAAATCTTTGAGCAATAAGGTATGCTTCTATCAACTTACCCCTAACATAGGTGGTCAAACACTATAGCTTGCTACTTTGTTCTTCACCTATAGCAGTTTCCTTTCCCATAAGGCAAGCAGGCCTACTGGTACTTGGTTGCACCCAGGACTTATACATAATGCTATATTGCCTGGCTATCACACTGGGGCAAGTGCGAACTAAACACAGCAAACAGATACTTGTGGTTTGCAGACAGTCAGAATGGTTCAATGACAGTCCAGGTACAAGGCAGGCAAAGTACAGAATAGTCTGGGTCAAATTAGTAGACAAAGGGCAGGCAAACTTCAGAGAGTAGTTGATATCCGATCCAAAGTCATCAGCAAGGGAATCTGAACTACCAAGCACAGGAACAGAGCAGACAAACAGAGAGCTTGGAGCACGTGTTCCATACGCACTATCACAAGCATGAGACTGCAGGTTTGGCTGGCTTAAATCAAGCTTGGTCTCCAACTAGAGACTGACTATATCAATCACCTTGCAGGTGAACAGACAGGGAGAAGGTATCACAGCCAAAACCAGGATGCTGGAATGAGACCAGCAGCTGTTGTGGAACAGGAGCATTTACACATGCCTGAAAGCTGCTCAATATTTTGATCACAGATGTGGTTGAGTCTAGATATTGTGTTTGAATTAACATAGGAAAAAAAGGGCAAGTTGTACAAAGGTCACAAGCATTTCGGGGACCAACTAGTATGGCAGATTTCAGAATATTGATGTTTTTCTTGACATTTCCATTGTTTTGCTTCTCTATATCAGATCAAATGCAAAAGACTAATGGTACTTAAAGCTGAAACTGGTATATATATATATATATATATATATATATATATATATAATGTGTACATACTGTATATGTGACAATTTAATCAGTTAATTTCAAAATTAATGTTAGAGTCGTTACTTACCCCCATTTCCCTTGTCACACAACCTTTTTTATATTACAATTTTCAAAAAGTGAAGTTTTATCCCTCATTCACCACTTGAGATGCTAAAGGCCTATTCTCAGAGATGACCACTGCCAGCTTCCCTGTCCACTAATGCTTTTGCTCAGAAATCATTCAGTGGACATAAACATGTAATCATTCAGAGGCAACATTAACACATATATTAACCAAATTGGCATTTGTAGACATTTTCTTGGTCTGCCTATACCTGTCAAATTTGTGCATCCAATGGTGAGAATGAGACATTTCATTATGGCCACATTGTTCCCTGCATGCAATTGTTGGTCAACACCTACCTTGTCTGCTTTTATTTTTCACGTTTGGCTGTAAATCTGCAGCAGATTGGGCTGTATGTCTTTAGACAGCTTATACCTAGAACACTACTTTACTAACTGGTAATGTTCTATCTAGAATACTACAATCTTATCAGCAGAATATACATAGGTAGACTTAACACACAGATTCAATCAGGTTATTGATACACTAGAACAGGACTGGTGCTGTTAGTATATTTCACCACTAGATGGTGTATTTTCTTTAAATATTGTTTAAACTAAAAAGGTTGGCTGTATGTTGCCTGAAGTTGCAGTGAAAATAATGAATACTGAATGTCGCATGGCTGAAAAGTCAAAATATTTATGGCTTGTCATATAATTACTGAATAAAAATCCATCAGACAATTATGGATTTACATCATCATTGTGTTTTTGTATTTCTCTAGAATATTTAGATTAAAATCATTTGTATTCCAAGTCCTGACATTTTATGATATTAATATTATTATTATACAGGATTTATATAGCGCCATCAGTTTGCTCAGCGCTTTACAATATAAAGGGAGACAATACAGCAACAATACAGTTCAATACAAGAGGGATAGGAGGGCCCTGCTCCTTGGAGCTTACAATCTAGGAGATAAATAGTTTGTACATTACACTGTGGAAAGGGAAGCTGCGTTCCAACGGTTGTTTGTGATATTTTTGTGTAAAAGTCCATCTGTACTTAAAATAAGACATCTCACCAACAATATATTTTGTTCCTCAAGCATATAGCTCTTGGTCCAGTTTTGATAGGTGCTGTGAATGGTGAGTTTGCATGGCTTACAGTGCGCCCCCGCTCTCCAAAGCTGTTCAGCCTTGCTGGTCATTAATATCTATTGAGGTCTGAGTGACAACAAGGTGAAGGGGCTGGTACAGCACGTCTATGGTAGCAGGAGTGTGCTGGAGAAGATCACCATCATTCACATCAACACAAGTCTCTAGTTAGACTAAATCCCCAGAACCAAAACAAACAACTCAAACAACATAAACATATGTTAATGGAGGAACCTACCTAAGTAAATATGTACAAAAGGAGGAGAATCCGGGAGGTCAGGCAGAGCTCAGGTAAGGTGGAAATGTAAGGTGGTGGGTAGATAACTGGATGGAAAGAGGGTCAGAATGGGTACAGGACAATCAAAAATGCAAACACAGGTCCAGCAAATGTAGGCACACTGGAAAAATCCTCAGTGTGAGTTGGAGCTAAAAAAGCAGCCCCCTTCAGGTGGAGGCTAACCGCAGGCTCTACTGGCTGCAGAAAGACAGCCGCTTTTGGACACCAGAACTGTGCCATTTTATCCAGGCACTACAGCCCCACCAACAGACACCCTATTTAAATGGTATAATCCTAAAAACTGCTAAGAAAACAAACTACAAACCCCCCCCCCGCATTTGCCCACTAGATGGTGTTAAGTGTCATAGGAGAGTCCTATGATGCTTAGTGCCATCCAGTGGCCAAATGCAGTATTTTGCATTTGAAATCAATAAGAAACATATGACCAGAACAGCTAACAGTGTAATAACATTCTTTTTTGCCCCATTTGCACAGAATGAATGTAGATGCACTTTTACTGGGGAAATCACTGTGTCATTTAAAAAAAAAATATATACACCTTAAAGCAATGAGCCATTTACATGCTTGGAAGTGCTTGGCGATGCCTGCAAGCAGCCTGTGTTTTGGATTGGTTGCACAGTGACTGTATGGACACAGTCATAAAGAGTTTGACAGGGGCCCTGAATGCTCATTTTCTGCATTTGGGGCCATATACCCATGCCTGAACACCTCTTATATTCAACTTATGTGTGTTTATTCAGTACCAAATGCTGCCTGCATGCAGATTGAGGCACCTCAAAACATGGAAACAAATGGCTCATTCATGCTATAAGCGCCACAGGGCCCATATGAATGAAGCTGTTGGTAAATTAGAAATCTTTTTAGTAATCATTTGTAATTAAAAGAAGAGTACTTGAAGACAAAGCTGTATATGAATTTAAGTACTATGTTTTCACAAGTCTGTTGGTGTCTGAAATAATAGAACATTAAAATGCCAAACTTATTCTGGGTACAGCCACATTGAATAATTCTCAGTTCACAGCTCAGTTTCTAGCCCTAGATAGCTTCTGTTCAGGTTTCTGCGAAAATTCTGAAGCTTCCATGTGACTGTATGCAAAGATTTTGAAGCTCTATAAAAAGATTGTTTATTTTTTCTGCCGATTTGTCAGTAATGACAGCTGAAATTAAAAAAAAAGAATAATTTCTGTATGGCCTTAGTTTTTCTTATAATGCTTACTTCTGCTATAACAGATCTGATTTGAGAGGTATAACACATAACAGTATATCTAAAATTAGAGCTATAGCGTAGAGAACTAAAATCATACTTTTATGCAGACATACTATATTAGAGGTGAACAAAACATGTCACATGAACCAGGACCACCAGGTTACATTTTTTTTGCTTGCAGCTATCTGTGTGATTTCCATTAAACATTTGTGACCTTTTAAGTTTCTGAGTACATTTGGCAAGCTCCCCCTGCTGCTTTCATGCCACCCTCGTCGCTGTTCACCATAGGCAATCAATAACATAAAAGTGATGAAGCACACAGACCTCAACATTTTTTGAATGAACTACAGCTGGATACTTCTCATAGGGCACTTTAGAGCCTTCATTTGTCATAGGCACAGAATGCATCAGGACTGTTGTCATTTATAATCACTGTATCACTTTGCTAAGTGTGTTTTCTATGCAATACCAGTAATTCCTTTCACTTGTCAATTTTTCTGTCTCAAGTATGTTGTTACTGCAATTGTGACACACATATTGTATGGTAGCAGATGTTAAGCAAGGTCAGTTTTGGGGTTTTGTATTAATTAACTAAAGTTCATACTTACACCCCGATCATGTCAAAGCCAATTTTGAAATCGTGCGACTTACAGTGAAGTCGCACAATTTCAAAATCGGGTGACCTGCTGATTTCATTGCGATTTGCAAGACATCTGACACAGATATCTATGCAAATCGCGACAAATGTAGTGCATGTACTACTTTAGAAATCGATGCGGCTCCAACCAAGTCGGAACCGCACCGATATAACCGATCTAATAGTGGACAGTAGGGTGTGTCTTGACTTACAATTTGCAAGTCGCAGGGCATGCAAATCACATGCCAAGTCACACCCGATGTGACTGGACCGAGGGCTTAGGGCAGAGAACCTGCAATTACACGCCGGTCACATCAAAGTCGATTTTGAAATTGAGCAACTTACAGTGAAGTCGCACAATTTCAAAATCGGGTGACCTGTCGATTTTATTGCAATTTGGAAGACATCTGACACAGATGTCTATGCAAATCACAACAAAAGTAGTGCATGTACTAATTTAGAAATCGGTGCAGCTCTGACCAAGTTAGAACCACATCGATATCACCGCTCTAATAGCGGACAAAAGGTGAGACTTGGCATACGATTTGCAAGTTGCAGGGCATGCAAATTACATGCCAATTTGCACCCGACCATAGGCTTATAGCAATAGAGGTAAGAGATTCATGGGTAGGTTGTGTCTTACTCATCTTCATGTTCTAAGAAGTCCATCCATTATACACTTTTTAATGCACTACCCTCAATGCATATTATTTTCTTTATTTTTCATTGCCCCAAGTTCTTCAAACACAAGGTCACAGCTAGAGGCAGAAATTAACATAGTACACTTGCTGTGCACACTCACAAGTCCTTTGGTCATAGGAACACAAACCTGTGTGCCAGGCTGATTTCACTTGGGTGAGACACACCTTACGAAAATGGTTGAAATTTTACAGAAAAAAAATCAAACAGCTATTCATGGACAACTCCTGATTCAAATCATACATGTTACTTTTCAATTAAATCATTGTTTGTTGTTTAGTAAAGTGTATGGGTAGGCATTTGCCTAATGCTGTTCCTATCACCAGGCTACGTATCCTAAAAGATAAAAAGATCTACATCAGTTGTGAACCTACTGTCTACAATATTGGCATACAGGCAAATACCTGTGGCTAAGCATATTTTCCCTGTTTCACTTATCCTTAGTAAGGAGTGCAGTTAAAGCAGAGCTCCACCCAAAAGGGGAAGTTCTGCTAATTCATTGTCCCCCGCTCCCCATTAAGGATTGGTACCTTTGGGGAGTGGTGGAGGAGTGGGTACCCGAATTTGACAGGTACCCGCTCCCACTTCCGCTGCGATCACCTAAGGTGATCGGAAGTGGAAGTTGTCTCCCCCCCTCCCTCCTGTAGTCTTCTGGGACATGTAACAGGTCCCAGAAGACTACGGAGCCATTCACAAAGCGCAGCGTCTCTCGCTCATGTGCAGTGGGCACCCGGCTGTGAAGCCACAAGCTGTCACAGTCAGGTGCCCACACTGAAGATGCCAGCGCTGGGGAGAATAGACGGCCGGTGAAACCAGTCATGGTGAGGACACCGCTGGACCGAGGGACAGGTAATGCAGGCCATAGACGGGTTTAAAAAAATGAAAAATCGGTTGTTCAAGCGGCCGACTTTACCAGCAACAGTAAAAAAAATCGGCCGATTTTCATCCTGTCTACAGCCGGCAAAAAGTGTCCCTGCAGAGAGCACCGCTATTTCTTTGACAGTTCCTTGACATTTATAGCGGTTGCAACAATGTATCTATTTGTATCCATTTAGGATACAGATGTTTTTGTTCGGAAACAAATAGATACATTGTTGCAACCGCTATAAATGTCAAGGAACTGTCAAAGAAATAGCGGAGCTCTCTGCAGGGACACTTTTTGCCGGACTGGAATTCCTCTTATTCTTCATCTTCTTCTTCTTCATCCTCTTCTTCTTCTTTATCCTCTTCTTCATCTTCTTCATCCTCTTCTTCATCTTCTTCACCTTCCTCTTCTTCATCTTCCTCTTCTTCTTCATCCTCTTCTTCTTCTTCTTCATCCTCTTCTTCTTCTTCATCCTCTTCTTCTTCTTCATCCTCTTATTCTTCTTTTTCATCCTCTTCTTCTTCTTCTTCCTCTTCATCCTCTTCTTCTTCATCCTCTTCTTCATCCTCTTCTTCATCCTCTTCTTCATCTTCCTCTTCTTCTTCATCCTCTTCTTCTTCGTCTTCATCCTCTTCTTCTTCGTCTTCATCCTCTTCTTCTTCTTCATCCTCTTCTTCATCCTCTTCTTCTTCATCCTCTTCTTCATCTTCCTCTTCTTCATCCTCTTCTTCTTCTTCCTCTTCTTCTTCATCCTCTTCTTCATCCTCTTCTTCATCCTCTTCTTCATCCTCTTCTTCTTCTTTTTCATCCTCTTCTTCTTCCTCCTCTTCTTCTTCATCCTCTTCTTCATCTTCTTCATCCTCTTCTTGATCCTCTTCTTCATCTTCTTCATCCTATTCTTCATCCTCTTCTTCATCCTCTTCTTCATCCTCTTCTTCTTCATCCTCTTCTTCATCCTCTTCTTCATCCTCTTCTTCTTCATCCTCTTCTTCTTCATCCTCTTCGTCATCCTCTTCTTAATCATCTTCTTCTTCATCCTCTTCTTCTTCATCCTCTTCTTCTTCATCCTCTTCTACATCTTCCTCTTCTTCTTCATCCTCTTCTTCTTCTTCTTCATCCTCTTCTTCTTCTTCTCTTCTTCTTCATCCTCTTCTTCTTCTTCATCCTCTTCTTCATCTTCCTCTTCTTCTTCATCCTCTTCTTCTTCATCCGCTTCTTCTTCTTCTTCATCCTCTTCTTCTTCATCCTCTTCTTTTTCTTCTTCATCCTCTTCTTCTTCTTCATCCTCTTCTTCCTCTTCTTCTCTTCCCCTTCTCCTTCTTCCTCTTCTTCTTCATCCTCTTCTTCATCCTCTTCCTCTTCTTCTTCTTCTTCATCCTCTTCTTCTTTTTGTCTTCCTCTTGCAGGTCACTGCTCATGCGCAGATTTTTTTATCGGTAAAAGATCGGCCGATTTGCCCATCATTGCCGCGAAAATCGGCCGATTGGCAAAATCGGCCGATTTTTTTTCCAACTTTACCGATGAAAAAAATCTGCCAAAATACCGAAAAACGGCCAAACATTTAGCCCACTAACAATCTGAAAATCGGCCGATTTTATTTTCGGCCGAAAAATCGGCCGATTTTCGACCCATCTATGGCCTGCATAAGTGTCTGTATTTTAAAAGTCAGCAGCTACAGTTTTTGTAGCTGCTGACTGTTATTTTTTTTAAATCAACTGGAATTCCGCTTTAATTAAAAAAAAAACACACATAAAGTAATTGAAAGACAAATACTGGTAAAATATCTAATTCCACAACAAAAATGAACAGTAACAGCTTTTTGTTTTTGCATTTTGTTTTTGGAAGCACTATTTTCCAGTAAAGATCATGAGTCACATTAGTTTGCACCAGACTATAACTTCAAAGGCTATTTGCAACATAAGGATTTCACTGTGCAGGTAGGAGCATTCAACTGGTATTATAGGGATACGCACATAATGGTGTTTCAGTAAAAATAAAACCACCCAGCTATAATGATGATAGTAAGAATACCAACTGGAATAAAAAAAAAAGCCTTATTTTATGTTACTCTTAAATAGATCATTGCCCAATAAGTGCAGAGAATAAAGTTATAAATAAATAACGAGCTTCAAAATTACCAGTGGTCAAAAAGCTATATTCTTGTTTGTTCTTGAACCTTGGTTTTATTTATAAAGATGAAGAAAAAATGTGGAGATATCCCCCCTGGGACTTTATACAGCAAAAAACACATTGAGTATACCAAAGTATAGAACAGTAAGGTTTATTACAAAAAATTGTTGCGATAAAACGAATCAAAATATTCAGTGAGGTAATTTACAATACAATGGCTCACAAAAACAAAATATACACAGTGTGCGTAGGACCTGACAGTCTGTATTACATCAACTGACAAATGGGCTAGCCACCCAAAAGAGCTTGTACAGTGATATTGTCCAGATAAATCCAACGTGTTTTGGAACTCATGTTTCCTTCAAGGAAGAAATATGTCAGGTCTAGAACATAAAAATGTATCAGATAAATATGAACAACATAATACATAATATCACTTTAAAAATATGTGAAAAAAGATGGTTACTCAAACACCAATTGCACAACATGGAATAATGGATGACAAATATTCGTATAAAATTGAATGAGTATTCTCTCTCCGAATGATTCATCAGGGAGAGGACAATTTATAAAGATGTTACTTGATACTTGTTTTTATAATTAACAGAGAACTGTTAAAATTTTTATATTCAGGCAGTATGCGCTATGGCATTACAGCGAACAGAGTGTACAGTTTTTTGGGTTGTTTTTTTTGGGGGGGGGGGGTTAATATATTTTGAAGGCGCACTTCTGTTTGTCAAAAAGCAATATTTTTGTTTGTGTAAGATACTGGAGATTTTAGTAGACTAAAATGTACTGGAGATTTTAGTCAACTAAAATACTACTAAAACAAAAACAACCCAGATGACTAAAACACAACTAAAACTAAAATGGCATTTAGTCAAAAGACTATGACTAAAACTAAATCGAAATGTGACGTCAAAATTAAAAGTGTTGCAGACTAACCCACAGAATTCTAATTCATCCTTTTTAAAATGTATTAGCCATTTTTGTTTTTCAAGATTTCTAAACAGGAAGTCAAACTATGACAATTTAAGAGTGAAGATGTGTGTTAACGTAAGCATAAAAGAGAATTTGATGTGCTAGGAAGAAGAAACAAATAAAAAATATTCCACTTCACGTAGTTAAAGTGTATGTTACCTTAAAGATTATTTGTTTAGCCATGTGTGTGTGCTTGTCTATGTACAGTATGTACTTTATTGTTGTTTGCTTTATATGTACTGACTTTTTTCAGATAAACTACCTGTTTGATCCTGCCGGTCCCCCTGCTTCCTTAATGTAAACTGACCACAGCAAGCATGGAAGCATATCCATACCTGCGTTGTCAGTTTATGTCCATTGGCTTACTGTTAAAGGCTGCAAGCTGCCATGCCTATGCACTGTGTGTCTGCATCTCCTGTAGTCTGTTTGCCTGCCACGCCCCTTGCCTGGTTGATAGACAGGTACTACTGGCTGGAGCTTCACTGTCAAACCACAGTTTGTAGCCCTTTGGGAGGAGCATGAACACCAGAAGGAACTGCTTTCTGCATTGCAGAGTCAGCCCTTGGACCAAAATGCACACAGCAGGAATGTACGATATCTAGTACCCACCCCCTGCTATTAGGAAAAGCTGCTGTCAAGCTTTGCAATCACGTGACCGCCACTTAGAACCTACAAGAAAAGGTACCTTACCATTTTTTCTTTTTAAATAAATGTGAACCTATAGTAAGAACTCTGTTTGTTGTGTTACCATAGGATTCACTCCATATAAATTCACATATACTGTACACTGTATTGTTGTTGAGATAATCACATAGTTGAGTGTAACTATGTGTTTTTCCACTGGATCAATATAAATATATATGCATTACATATGTGCAGGTAACTACTCTTTATACATTACCATTAATTAAAGAAATTGGCATGGGCTTGGAAAAAAATAAGAGTATTGGTAGGTACCCTATGATATAAAGGATTTTAAACCATTTCTCTCCACTAATTCATAATTGTAGAGCAAATCCACAAATATATTGAATGGAGCCAGAATAAATGTGTTTGAATTAGTCATACGTATTAGGACATAAACAATGTTATCAAGTTAGGTCATAGAAAAAAATACATAACGTTTTTGAAAATGTTCTGGAGAGAATTTGATGCTTTTTTATCATTTTTCTTTTGATCTTTTGTTGACCAGTCAATTCTGAGCCTAACACCTAATTTTCACAGAATCCATTATATTTATGACAAGTAAACTGGTTTTAATTAATCCAGATAACTGGACTGTATGTATTTATTGCTGGTATTCATATAACTCCAGGAATTTAAACACTGCTTTACATACTGTACATTCACATCAGCAGGGCAAATTTAGACAGGAGCCAATTAACCTGTCGGCAAAGGAAACCTGCCAATACAGGAAAAACATGCAAACTTCACACAGGTAGTGTCCTGGTTGGATTTGGAAATGAGAATGCTAGTGCTGTAAGGCAGATGTGATAATAACCACTAAGCCACTGTAGACTTTGCATTGAAAACAGACTGTGCTACTACAGCAGTATATTTATTTTTGCACCTTTTGTGTGTTCTCTTGTTCTCCTTCCTGTTTCTTGCAATTTTGTGCAGTCTTAAGCTAGACACTCCTTGCCTCATCCCAACATACAGTTATTTTCACTTTAGAGACAGAGCTTATGAATATCATTGTTTTGGTATACTTCTTTTGTATTGCAGTTATCGGAAGTAACATTATGATGGAGTCACTTTCTGTGTCGTATTAAAGAGTTAAGCTGCCTATGGATTCTGCCAGGTCAGCAAGTGGCCACACTGTCAGCACAGACTGGGTTTCTGGAGATATGTTGTTGCACATATCTGCATTTAAAAACAGAACAGTAAGAAGAATGAACAGCATGCTAAAGCCTTCTACACACTGCTCTGTAAAGTTTTACCTGTGCCTCAGAAAGCACATGGTCTCACTCAGAATGAGGACATGGTTGCAATACAGACTCTGAGATCTGCTTAGAAATCACACTGTTTCTGAAGACACTGAGGATTGAATCAAATTACAGTCTGCCAAATTACTTTTGATGTGTCTAATCTCACTCATTAGAATCAAATCATTATACAGTTTTCAAAGCCTTGCATGTAATGGAATTTTCTCTGTATTGGACTTTGCTTGTGGCACTACAAAAACTGTTGTTCCTAGAATTACCCTGCTGCTGAAATTGCTGTGTTTTGATAGAATATGTTTGAGTTCTGCTCTGAACAGACATCTTTATCTCTGCATAACCCATGATTGCACACAGATACAACTACACTGCCATCACATCAAACAACATGTACTAGTAAGGATCCGTGCATTCACAAAACATAAATATTCTGCAAAAGGACAGTAAGCCACTATCACTACCTCAAGATGAAGCTGATTTGCAATAGGTAAAGATATATCTGCTAAACACAAAACAGTTAAAACATATCTATGGTCATATTGCGAAATTATAAATTCATTTCCAAATTGTATTTCAATCATTTCTAGCCTACTTCTATTAATCTGATTACTCTTGAAGCTTGTAAGCTTACTTAGTGAATATCCCAGCACATTTACTTCCTTGCATTCTGTGACACATACACTATAATGCCAAAAGTATTGGGACACCCCTCCAAATCATTGGATTCAGGTGTTCCAATCACCTCCATGGCCACAGATGTATAAAATCAAGCACCTAGGCATGCAGACTGCTTCTACAAACATCTGTGAAAGAATGGGTCACTCTTAGGAGCTCAGTGAATTTAAGCGTGGTACCGTGATAGGTTGCCACCTGTGCAATAAGTCCATCCGTGAAATTTCCTTGCTACTAAATATTCCACGGTCAACTGTTAGTGGTATTACAACAAGTGGAAGCAACTGGGAACAACAGCAACTCAGCCATGAAGTGGTAGGCCACGTAAAAATGACAGAGCGGGGTCAGCGCATGGTGAAGAGCACAGTGCAATAAAGTCGCCAACTGTCTGCAGAGTCAATAGCTAAAGACCTCCAAACTTCATGTGGCCTTCAGATTAGCACAACAACAGTGTATAGAGAGCTTCATGGAATGGGTTTCCATGGCCGAGCAGCTGCATCCAAGCCTTACATCACCAAGTGCAATACAGAGCATCGGATGTAGTGGTTTAAAGCACGCCGTCATTGGACTCTAGAGCAGTGGAGATGTGTTCTCTGGAGTGAAAAATCACACTGCTCTGTCTGGCAATCCGATGGATGTGTCTGGGTTTGGCGGTTGCCAGGAGAATGGTACTTGCCTGACTGCATAGTGCCAAGTGTAAAGTTTGGTTGAGGGGGGGTTATGTTGTGGGGTTGTTTTTCAGGGGTTGGGCTTGGCCCCTTATTTCCAGTGAAGGGAACTCTTAAGGTGTCATCATACCAAGACATTTTGGACAATTTCATGCTCCCAACTTTGTGGGAACAGTTTGGGGATGGCCCCTTCCTGTTCCAACATTACTGCGCACCAGTGCACAAAGCAAGGTCCATAAAGACATGGATGAGAGAGTTTGAGGTGGAGGAACTTGACTTGCCTGCACAGAGTCCTGACCAAGAGAACACCTTTGGGATGAATTAGAATGGAGACTGCAAGCCAGGCTTTCTCGTCCATCATCAGTGTACTGAAAAAACCAGAATCATACTATCTGGTATCACGAGAAACATTTTCGTGCTTGTCCCATCAAATAATTTCAAACGAAAGCTGTGTACTGACAATCAGATTATCGTACGATCACTTCGAAAGTGGTATTTTTCATACAATTTTCTGATTGTGTGTACTAGGCTTTAACTATGTTACTGTAAGAGCCTTGGAACAAGCTGCCTAGGAAAAAGAACTTTATCACCCTATCTTGACAATCCCTGTTAACCTGCAAGACAGACTTTGCAATTTATCCAAAACCAAAATAATGACAAACCAATTGTACAGGCCACTTTAAATCATGTACACCAACCTACAGTACATTTGCCAACTAGAGAAGCTGCAGCAGGTAACCACACAGGTCACCATGGTTCATAAGATACTTCTTTACCCTCCAAGTTACTAACACCCTATGCAGCAACTCATGTGCCATTGCAGATGTTCCAACACCACAAGACTTGAAACCATCTGCTACTCCATTTTCTCCTCCAATGTGGTATGAGATACTCCAATTCCAGCAATGATGAAGGAGTACCTTTCATGATAGGGGGCACAATTCACTAAGATGTATCTTACCACATCCGAGTATGCAGTAGGATACCGCACAGCATTTTTAAAAAAAAGTTTGAATTCACTTAAAAACGCTACTAAAATACCGCATGAATTATTTTATCAAGTTATGCGGTATTTTAGTAGTGAAAACCATGCGTTAATGTTGCAGCTGTCAGAGGGGAACCCACAAGCCAAAATTTAAAAAATAATGGCGTGGGGGTCACCCCAAAATTCATACCAGACCCTTATCCGAGCGAGCACCACCCCCTCCTGAATCTTACCAGGCCACATGCCCTCAACATGGGGTGGGTGCTTTGGGGCAGGGGGGCTTCCCCTACAAAAGCACCTTGTCCTCATGTTGATGGGGACAAGGTTCTCTCTGGGGGTCTGCGGCAGGGGCTTATTGGAATCTGGAAGCCCCCTTTAGGAAGGGGGCCCCCAGATCTCGCCCCCCGTGTGAATGAGTATGGGGTACATGGTACTGCTACCCATTCACAAAGAAAAAACTGTAGTGTGAAAAAAGACAGGGGCATGCTGAGTCTATGATTTCACACAGGGACGGGGTCACATACGTGATGTCACTGGGTGGCCCTGCCCCTTACATATTTAAGAAATGTCAAGCCAGTGGAGCAATCAGATGGTTGGGAGCGGGGTCTGTTTTCTCTTCTTTTTTCGGGTGGTGGTGGTGGCAGGCATCGTGATTGACATTGGATCTACTTTGGGTGACACTCTTTTATTTTCCTTCTTTTAATAAAGGACTTGTCAAAGACTGCCTCCTGTATTTTTTCACACATGAAGAAGTGACCTGTGATGAAACATGTTGGGTGGAGCCTAGTGATGTCACTTCCGGTCATGCCCAAACCGGCACGAGTGATGTGAGGAACCATTTTGATTGATGGCTGCGATATGCTTTTGATTCATTATTTTTGTGAGTGCATTTTTTATTTGAATAAAGTGTTCATATTTTATGGGGTTGCACTATGATCTATTCCGTTTATTTTTGATCGTATACACCTTAATTCCACTACCCAGTGATGGGACACACCACAATATAGTCGGCATGGTGGAGTAATGCATATATGTTCACTATAATTCTGAGATACATATAATTTGTTTAATGTGAGTGGATATTGTAACATGTTTAATTTTTGGTTATATAAACTGGTGTTGCACTATGGTATGTTTTTGTTTTATTTTGCACGGATCTGAAGTTTAACCACTAGCCTACAGGGCACTTATACCCCCTTCCTGCCCAGGCCAATTTCCAGCTTTCAGCGCTGTTGCATTTTGAATGACAATTGCGTGGTCATGCAACACTGTACCCATATGAAATTTTGATCATTTTTTTGTGACAGATAGAGCTTTATTTTGGTGGTATTTAATCACCTCTGGGTTTTTTATTTTTTTTTAAACAAACCAAAAATCACTGAAAATTTTGAAAAAAAAAAGTTTTTTTAGTTTTTGTTATAAAATTTTGTAAATAAGTGATTTTTCTCCTTCACTGATGTGCGCTAATGAGGCTGCAGTGATGGGCACTGGAAGGTGGCACTGATGGGCATTGACAGGCATCACTTATGGGCACTGAAAGGTAGCACTCATATATGGCACTGATAGGCGGCACTGATAGGTGGCACTGACTGGCACTGATAGGCGGCACTGACTGGCACTGTTAGGTGGCACTGACTGGCACTGTTAGGCAGCACTGATAGGCAGCACTGACGGGCACTGATAGGCAGCACTGATGCACACTGATAGGCGGTACTGACTGGCACTGATGGGTGACACTGAAAGGCAGCTCAGATGGGCGCTGATATGTGGAATTGATGTGCACTGGTAGGCACTGAAATGTGGCATTGATGTGGCACTGATGGGCACTGGCAGGTGGCACTGATGGGCACTGACAGGTGGCACTGCTGGGGCTACACAGATCATCAGGGCACACTGATCATCAGTGCCCTTATGATCAGTGTACATGTCCCCTCTGAGGGATGCCGATTACCGGCTCTCCTCTCCTCTCGAGCTGTCAGCGTGACAGCTCGTGAGGAGAGAAATGCCAATAACTGGCATTTCCCTATTTACATGCGATCAGTTGTGATTGGATACAGCTGATCACATGACAGCTCAAACTGCCCCCCATTTACCTAAATTATGAGAGCTTCTCCTGGAAGTAACCTTTTTTTTATAAATTAGCATGGCTATGTGTGGTTCTGCCCACATACCTATGTCATCCAATCATAGATACATCCACAGGGATCTGTGAATGGAAAGACTACAAGTCCCATCTGCCACCATGGCAGAGAGACTCAGATTGAGCCGGTACAAGATCCTTACCTCTGTACAGATATGGAACTGTGGTGAAAACAAAACAAGGACTTGTGCATTGCAATGCTCTGCAGGCTTCAATGCAAAAATGTAATAAATGCACATTTTTTCATTTTAATAATGTGGGTGCATTTATTTTTTCAAAAGGTGGACTATTCCTTTAAAGTATTAAACTAATAGGGAAACTTTCTGTTGTTATACTGGTTAAAGGCTGATAAGAATACTTTTGTTCTGCTTTTTGAGTCTGGGGACAACTGTTATTCTCTTGTTCTTTCCATTTATATTTTTTTAGTTTTATGTGAAACTATTAAACATCCCTCAACTTCCTCTTTCATGAAGTTTAGTAATGTAACATCTGCTTTGCTTTCCATCAGTTATACTTTTAGGATCCAGCTGCAGTATTAGAATCAGAATATTTCATTTTACGAGCAGTGTTATTTTAGAAAATGCTATAATGGCTTTACAAATACTGACATCACTAAGAAAGTGGATTTTCTAACCTGCCTAGTAGCTTGTCATCAGCTGTCAATAACCACCCCCGCATACACTAGTATGCAGAGGCGTAGCTTGAAGCTTGTGACCCTGATGCAAAAGTTGACCAGGGGCCCTCCACTACCAACCACCGCTTCCACCATGCACCAAAATACCCCCAGAGGGCTTGTATGTAGAAGAGGATTCTTAGAGGACCCGCCTTGAGTAGGTGGGCCTCCTGACTTCAAGATTCACATACAAACCCACCACTTTCACAAGGCAGTTCAGAGTGTGGCCTGCCTGCCTCCACCTTTTGTGCTTGTGCACAGTTGAGCACAACTTCCTTCTCTATAAAATGCTACAAAAATGGTAGATGAATGACTATGGTCCAGCCGGAGCCCTGACAGTCTCTTTAGCAAAGTACGGCAACTCGCAGGAGCTCTAAATCACCTTGAATGGATTTTAGCAAAGTCCCAACATGTAGGAGCTAGTCCTAAGTGTAAAAAATATCAGCTCACCTGGCTATGGTATCTGATCCCAGGACAAGGGATTGAATAAGCTTCAAACTGTGCCCTGAAGACTTGCCAAAACTGACATCCAGCAGACTTCTCCCTCTAGCTACTCTAGAGGTACTCACACTGCTTTTGTCCTGCAGCTGTGGATAGAACTGCTTTCAAGCCTTTGCAGCTGGGATGGTTCCTCTCCAAACTTTGCAGGCTGTCCTTGCCTGGTGGACTGAACGGAAGTGGAGCTCCCTCTTTCAGCTTTCTTCCTCCTTGGATAGGTTCGCGGACAGGTCCAGGGATCCCTGGGTATTTCTGTGATTGCTCTGGTGATTTCTAGGTTCCCATTCAGACTGCTGTATGCATTTCCACCAGTGAAGCTTCTCCCTAGACTCTTCTGCAAAGTAGAGGGAGAACACATTCAGGTGATCCTTATCGCCCTAAATTGGGCCAAAAGAATTGGTACACAGACATACTTTGACTCCTGGCAGATAAGCCAGGGCCTCTTTCAAACAGGCCAGACCTCCTGAAACAAGGCCCTCTGTTTTACCCTGCTTCTCAGTCGCTGGCTTAAACTGCATAGCTGTCGAAACCCAGGTCCTAAAAGATAGGGGCAGTACTAATTTTGTTATTCCTACCTTGCTCAAGATCTACCATTGCGTTTAGAAGACCAATTTTTCCTTGTGCGAGAGCAGTCACTTAAATATCTTGGCCTCCAAGAGCATCTGGCTTCTATTACTCTAAAGCAGGGGTCTCCAAATGTTCAACACAAAGGGCCAGTTTACTGGCCTTCAAACTTTAGGGGGGTCGGACTGTGGTCAGTGGGAGTAGAAAATGCCCTGGCACCAGCGGGAGTAAACAATGCTTGATGGATAGTGGAAGTAAAAATTGACATCATTGGTGTCAGCAGGTGGACTAGTACTCCATTGTTGGTGTCAGTGGGAGGAATAGTGCCCCAAGGGCCTGATAAAGGCAAGCAAAGGGCCACATCTGGCCCCCGGGCCACAGTTTGGAGACATCTGCTCTAAAGGGATAGGCTTTGCTTTTTCCATTCTATTCTAGAAGCCTTTGGGTTTACACACACACTGTTAAGTCCTTTGTAGACGGGCATGCTCATGTTAATCCCCCACTTTGATCTCCTGTGTCTTCCTGGGATCTGAATCTGGTACTTTCATTTTTTCAAAGACCTCCCAAAAGCCCTGTCTGTGCCTGAAGGAAACATCACTTTGTCGCATTTCAAAAAGTTAAGGGAAAAAAGTAAACAGTACCTTCCACTGTAAAAAATGCAGCACCGCATCACTGCTTCCCAAGCTGGCACCAGAGATTCCTCTGTGGGTAGTGTGAATGAGCCATTCAAGCTGAACTCTGGGATTAACAAGTATTGTCCAAATACAAGAGGGATATGTATAGTTACTTGAATCTTGGTGTGTATTGTGTAATTCTTCCAGATCTGTGCAGTAATTCAACTCTGCCTCTGTCTGCCTCTGTGCAGGAGATTCCATTAATAAAGACTAGTCACTGCTGCTCTCGCTTTTATAAGGTAGTACTAAACCGAAGACCAAAAATGTACTATATTGCAGCTTACCAATCATTAGATGTTGTGACTGCATCACTTTTCTTTTATTCGCCTTTTTCGCTCTGTTTTCACCTGGTGATCTGGCCAGAAACAGACCTCCTGCGTTAGCAAGATACCACTCTAGATGAATGAGCACAGGAGGCACAGCAGACAGCAGCATTGTCAGTCTGGGGGAGGAGAGTATTACATGTACTAGCAGATTTAAAAACAGTAACTAATCAAAGTCAAACTCCAGCTAATACTTTATAACCAGTTACTGCAAACTGCAATATAAAAAATGGTTTAAAGTGGTTGTAAAGGCTCAAGGTTTTTTACCTACATGCATTCTATGCATGAAAGTAAAAAACCTTCTCTGCGCAGCAGCTCCCCCAGCCACACCTCCCCTCAATCCTCACCTATAAGCCAATTAGGAGAGGGGGGGCGGGGCTGAGCCACAGCTCTATGTATCAAAAGGACGCATAGAGCAGCGGCTCGGGAGCAAGTACGCAGTGGTGCCCCAAGGGCAAGCAGCTATCACTGGGGGTACTGCTCAAGAGGGAGGAGCCAGACGCCTGCGGGGGACCTGAAAAGAAGAGGATCTGGGCAGCTGTGTGCAAATCTACTGCACAGAGCAGGTAAGTATGACATGTTTGTTATTTTATAAAAGCAAAAAAACAAAGCTTTAGTTTCACTTTAAGGAAGCCCTGGAATATCTACCATATACCCTTTTTAATACCAGAAAAAGTGTATGATGGATGATATTTCTTCACTGTAGGTTTCTGGTTTTATGGGTATAGAATGGTGATTCAGAGGGCAATATGTTTTTAAATCTATGTATTAAAGTTATTCACTAGTCGCTGTTTATTATTCATAGTTTGTGATATAAGTTGATAATGGTCAGTCCATTTCAGCCTCATGATATTGGAACTAAATAGTTTTCTTTTTTGTTGATATTGCTAGGTGGTCCACCAGAGGCTCTGGGCAATTGATTTTTGATGGTTTTAGAGGTCTTCTCTACAGTGCATTGGGTGTATTGAACTGGATAGACCAGTGTCTATATTAAACCTTACCAACTAAATGTAACTATGTAACCTCTCTTATGTATCCTTTGAAATTTTCCAAATATACATGACCTTAGAACCCACTCGAGCCATTGCAAGGTAGAGGCCTACATAACCTACCCATGACCTACCCTTCTTACTTTTCCATCCTAACCCTAGGTTCACACTATATACTTCATGTAATAGCGTGCTTTCCCACATCTGAATCAAAAACATGTTGCTGTTAGCAGAAGTGTCGGTGTGCCATTGGCATGCCGCCCGCTCCGTGAAAGTGCCGCCACATCACTTTCACTTTGAAGCCAGAAGCCAACTGAAGAAAGCCTGCACAAGCTGATGGGTACTACTGCAGCCATCAGCTTGTGATGACCCCTACCCCTGTTTGAACATAGCTAGTACATCCAAAGAGCTGAACTAGTTGATGCACAGAATGCATTCAGGTAAAAACCTTCAAGCTTTAATTTGAGCATATACAAATTATTTGTTTTATCTTTGTTCAATATGGATGCTATTTTCTGGGATGATATGTTGTGGTAAGTCCAAAAAGATGGTGGGAGAAAATCTAGGCATACCACAAATAAGGAAATGTTCGGGTTGCTGTTTAAAATAAAAGATTTGAATGAGAGGAAGTCCTGTTTGTGGGGGAATATTAATTTCTTTAATAGGTATTTGGAGAAGAATATTTCTCCTCGGGGTTTTACGCATAAAGATATTTCTGAGCACTAAGGATATGACAAGCAAGTTTAAGATGAAATGGGAACAATATTTGCATATCTGTACAAGGAACATGATGTCTTTACTGATAGAGCAATATGAAGAGCAACTCAAAGTTACTAATAAAGAAACTGATGTGATTACTGAATCTCTGCAATCTTCTAAAGAACTACACCTATATGAAAAAAATGGTGAAACTTGTCAATCAATTGAAGAACTTTGCAAAGTAACCTGAGTAATAAGGAAGACTAGCTGGAAAGGGATAGGTTTGCTTTTATCTTAGGCAAAGCTTATAAATGGAATAGAATTTTATTTTCTACAAAACATTCAAGGAACCCCATAAAGGGGAACTCTACCTGAGAAAAGAAAAATATTTCTGATGGGGATTCCTTAGACAAAAGAGAGGTTAGACACAAATGGTTTAAGAAGATTACATGACCTAATAGCTGTGGAGGAGCTTTAAAGAGGACAAACTGGCTTTTGGAAGAAGGGGTGGGAGTTGAAAGGGGGGATAGAGGATGCTGCACAGGGTTCAAAAATGGGAGGGGAGGGAGAGGAGATATAAGAGAAAGAAGGTTGGCAGGATGGCAGTGGGGGATGGTTGGATATCCACGAGGGATGGGAAACGTGTGGTTGGCAACAATCGAGGGTTAGAGTGATGACAAAGGACCAGTGGCGTCCCGAGGCAGGTGTGGGAGGTGCGGTCCGCACCGGGTGACACAGACCGCACGGGGTGACACCGGGCCCACTCCACAAAAAGGTAAGTTGTAAAGCAAGCCGACGATCCCCGCAGGATGGATCCGGTCCAGTGTCACCCCTTATAGGTTGAATGCGGACGATCCTGCGGGGTGATACTGGTGTATCGGCAAGATGTGTCTCCCATGTAGATATGTCCCCCTGAAGCAACTGCGCATGTCCCGATTTCAGGAACGATCAATCAATGATAGAACTACTGCTATCTTCGATTGATCGTGCCTGAAACCGGGACATGCGCAGTTGTCTCGGACCCGCTCCAAGAGAAGGTAAGTTGTAAAGAAAGCCGACAATCCCTGCAGGATGGATTGGATCTGCGGATTGAGCATAATGGATCGGAGTCCGATCCATTATGCTCAATCCGCAGATCCGATCCATTCTGCGGGGATTATCGGAGGGGGTGTCACCAAGTGTTACCGTACCGGGTGACACCAACCCTAGGGACGCCTCTGCAAAGGACACATTCAAAGGTCCCAGTCCCAAGAGGCAGGGAATAGAATAATATTTGCAATTTGTGTGTGATGGATACAACCGGGACAGGGTCTTTTGGAGGAGACTGTAGGCTAGCCTCTTGCCTGCTTACTATGGGCCCCGGCATTTAAAGGGGGCTCTATTCTTTGGGAGGTGTGTGCCTAGGGGACCTTTTGGAGTAGTTTTACTTTGGATTCAAGTCCATGTCTCTCCAAAACACACAGACTCTGAGAACTGGAGAACCAGGATACAGATTTGGGGTCTGTGTGCCTAAACCAGCACTGACTGTTTCAACCTCCCACCTAGACTCAGAGACTGAGAGCAGATATTAATATAATCAGCTCAAACCTGATGCTGAGGTCTCTTGCTGTAATCTGTTTATTAACCACTTGCCCTCCAGAGGATTAACCCCCATTCCTGACCAGGCCATTTTCTGCATTACGACACTACGTTACTTAAACTGACAATTGCGCGGTCATGCAACGCTGCACCCAAATTAAATTTATGCCTTTTTTTCCCCACATATCTGTTAGTAAACAAAGCAGCCCTCCTCCCCGTCGGAGATCCTCAGTAATCACTGGGCGCAGGCAGGTAGTCACCTGCTGGCACCCGGTGATTGCCAGCCGTGGCAACGACTGGCGGCGCGGGTAGGGCACGCATGCCGCTCGCGTGCGCCCCCTACCCAGAAATACAAAATCATGTATATATACGTGATTTTGCACACCCCTGCCAGCCTGTAGCAGTATATCTGCTATAGGGAAGGTTGGGATGTGGTTAATTGAGTCACCTATTGTTTCTGTCTAGTGGCTAGCCCTCCTTAAGGTTCCAACATGATGGGATTAGTCTTGCGTCACCTTGACCTCGTTATGTAATCAGTGTGGGATGTTTATCCAAATGTGTAATATTTATTTTTATTACTCATGTGGGGACTTCCCCTATTTGTGAAGTGTATAAAAATCTGTATTTCTGTTCAATAAACAGTTCCAGTTTTTGAACCTAAGCTAGTGTCACCTAGTCTTGGGTGCGATGCCCAGCTATAATACCTTGGTCCTGTGTCCCAGTGGTGAGGAAACAGTTCTCTGATGGAATCTCTGATTGAGATATCCCTGTTATCTAAAGGTTTGAATTTTAGCCCAACAATGAAAGGGGATCAGTTTGAGATTGTGAAAGACATTTAAGAAGGTAGTGTTGTGCGTTTCCTTTAAATAATATTCACAAAAACTGATATAGTACAAAAGTTACAAAAAAAATGCACTTTATAGTTTTTGGAAACATTTTTTATTAAAGGGACAGCACAACACTATTTACCTTCATACAGTATGTGTCCAAATATGTATTCCTATATTAGTGAGTGCTTCTGTTCCAGTTTGTACAAATTGGTTATATTGAGTTTATCACATTTATTGAACACTTAAAGTTATCACTCATTATATGGTTCGTCAGAATTATTTTCCTGAAGCTGCAATAGTCCATTTCAATTTGTGTTACTTTTGTGTTCAGTAAACCTGTGTTTTTTCTGCTATTAATAAATATGCAGTGTAAAAAAGAAAAACCAACAAAAAAAGATTGATTGCTTAACCCCTTGATGGCGACGGCACACAAATATGTGGCCTCACGGAACTGGGCTTTTTTCCGTGGGGCAGCATATTTGCGTACCTGTCTTTGTGCTGGAAGCGCCACTCGGCGCGCTCCCAGCACAGAGACCGCGGTGTCACTGAGAGCCCAGGGTCCCGTTCTAACGATCAGGACCCGGGACTCCCGATTCCGGGTCACGTGATCGCTGTAATAGCCTCTGATTGGCTATCACAGTGATCAGTCACTGTGCAGCCCAGCCCCCTTGTTTTCTCTCTCTCTATGAATGGAGAAGAGAGATACATTGTATCTCTCTAACTCCTGACATAGAGAGATAAAAAAAATGTTTGTTTTAAAAAAAAAGAAAAAAGAAGATATATAAATATTAAAAAATAAAAGAAAAAATAAAGAAAAATACCTAGATTAAGGTTTGATCTAGTTCAGTACCAGGGTTAGTGTTTGAGTCAAAGGTCAAAGTTCAGGATTTAAAAAAAAATGGAATCAGTGTCAGTTAGTGTTATTGTCAGTGTCAGTGTGTTTTAAATAAAAAAAAAAAAAAAGACAAAAACAAAATGCGCACTATTGTTTCTGGGCTGTACTACGGGTACAAACAACAAATAACATACACATATATGGTATTTCTGCAATCATCAAGAGCTGTAGAATTTATTTTGGGTTGTTCTATGGAGGTAGGTTATGGTCGTAAGAAGAAACACACAGCTAAATTAAAAAAAAAATTTTTTTTTACTATTTTGGGACAGTTTTCCTTTGATAATAAAAAAAAATTAGGAGCTATCCATTACCATTTACAACCAAATGAAAGCCCAATTTGTCCTGAAAAAAAACAAGGTATAATTCACCTGGATGTACAAAGTAGTTGTACATCCAGGTGAATTATATGTTATGTACGTGATGATATGTGATGATATGTTATGTACGGTTTTACTAACACATGTCAACGTTGCAAAATTGTGCTTAGGCATTTAGATTTGTTTTACCCTTAGGTGTGAAGGGGTTAATATACAGTTTTTGACCGAAGTGTGGATTATTTTATTTTGTTAAATGAATTTACCTATTCACCTGGAAACTTATTCTCAAGGTGCTGCACCAAAAGATGAACCCCTTGGGGGATGTAAAAAGGATTGGTTCCAGATTTCAATATGAGAATATACAAGTTGGGACACAAGTAAACTCTGTATAATAACAGAATGCAAATATTTGCAAATCTCATAAACCCATATTTTATTTACAATAGAACATAGAAAACATATCAAATGCTTAAACTAAGAAAATGTACCATATTAAGAAAAAGTAAGGTAACTTTGAAATTGATGGCATCAACATGTCTCAAAGAAAAAGTTGGGACGGAGTCACGTTTACAACTGTATAGCATCCCCTCTACCTTTAGCAACACTCTGTAAACGTCTGGGAAGGAGGAGGAGACCAGTTGCTGGAGCTTTGGGATAGGAAATGTATCCCATTCTTGCCTGATATAGGAAACTAACTGCTCAGCAGTCCTGGGTCTTCTTTGTGGAATTTTCAATTGGAGAAAGGTCTGAACTGCAGACAGGCCAGTTAAGTACTCAGACTCTTCTACTATGAAGCTGTGCTGTTGTCATAGATGCAGTGGTTTAGCATTGCCCTGCTGAAATATGCAAGGTCTTCCCTGAAAAAGACATTGTCTGGATGGGAGCATATGCTGCTCTAAAACCTGGATATATCTTTTAGCATTGATGGTGCCAGAAGGGCAAGCTGCCCGTTCTATACACACTAATGCACCCCCATAACATCAGAGATGCAGGCTTTTGAACTGAGTGCTAATAAGAAGCTGAAATGTCCCTCTCCTCTTTAGTCTGGAGGACGCAGTGCCCATGGTTGCCAAAAAGAAAGTCAAATTTTGATTTGTCTGACCAGTGAACACTTTCCACTTTACAACAGATCATTTTAAGCTCTGGTGGAGCTCTGCACAGATACCAATCAGCTTCCAAGGTTTATTGTCAAAGCCTAAATGAACAAGCTGAAATTAGAAGCTGATTGGCTACCATGCACAGCTGCACCAGATTCTGTGTGCACCAGTTTTGGTAAATCTCCCCCCTTGAGTATTCTGCGCACATGCTGAGCTATTATGGGCCTGCAGTGTAACATAATTTGAGAAGAAGGCTCGCTATATAACACTGGCGCTTGGTGTATTGGTATGTGGTAGTTCCTAATGCAATGAATTAGACATCATGAAAGCAATCATCTGGGGATAATATTTACCCTGAGAGTCGCTGTACTGTATATTTGACAACTAAGCAGGACTGCTCTTTCCAAACCATCAACACAGTTGGGATTTTTTTCCCTATTTATAGGCATGTACACTTTTTTGACCCACTTTTACCCTCAGTTCAGAGACAGGATGGCTCTTGGTGACATTCTCAGAAAACTAGACCAGTGTTAATGTATAGGTAAAATATTGGTGCAGTGATCTTGAAGAAATCCCTGTAATAGCTAAAACCCTTTTTAATATATGAAATATTATATGATGGATGATATTTCTTCACTGTAGGTTTTTTGAGTATAGAATGAAGATCCAGAGGGCAGTATATTTTTAAATTTATGTATTAAAGTTATTAATTTGTCTGTGTGTTTTTAGATTATAAATGTCCTAAAATAGATCACTGGTTGATGTTTATTATTCATACATAATGATACAAGTTGATAATGGTCGATCTGTTGTAGTCTCATAATAGTGAAACAAAATACTTTTTTTATTTTGTCCATCCTGTTCAACGTGTGTGTGTGTGTGTGTGTGTGTTTATGATGCTACAAATATGAATATCCCTGTACATTTGTTAAGATATCTACAGTTTTTCATTTTATCTACCACTAACCATGGAAAGGAGTTCCACATCTTTACCAACAGTAAAAACACCCTTACAAGTGTTAAGACTGTACCACATCTCAATCAACTTCGTTGCGTGGCCACGTGTCTCCTTACGAGGCCTTAGATTGAATAATTTTCTGTCAATGATACAATCACCATTTAAAGATTTATGTATTGCGATCTTATCCCCCCTTAAGTGCCTCTGCAACAGGGAGAATTTTTACCATCATTTCTCATTACTGAGGTCCTCCAGCCCCCCCCTATTAAAGTTTTGTTGCCCTTCTCTGGATGTCCCTTCAAGGACATCCTTCCTGAAGATTGGTGACGAAAACTGGACTGCATAATAAAGATGCAGCTGGACCAGAGTTATGGTAAATGGTAGAATTGTAATTTTATCTCAAGTAAATACCCTTTTAAATGCATGCTAATATTCTGCTAGCCTTGCTTACTGCAGTTTGGCATTGCATGTTACTGCTGAGTCTGATCTACAAGGATCCCCAGATTCTTTCCCATTCTCAGTTCCTCCAGACGTTCTCCCCCTAACGGGTACGGTTGTACCTTGCATGGATATTTTTAGCTCCCAAGTGCATTACTTTACATTTTTTAGTATTAAACCTCATCTGTCATATATTGTAGTTGCCCCCCTCTATTTTATAGAAGTTTTTCTGTAAAGTTGCTATATCCTATTGCATAGTTATTGTCTTTCTTCGTATCATCAGCAAACACTAGGACTGAACAATATAGCTTCTATTTAGCACACTGATCACAACTCTAAACCATTCAGAAAATATGCCAATAATCGCCGCTCTCTTTGTGGGGCACTGTATCAAATCTAAATAAACTATGGAATCCTCTCTCCAAATTATAGCTCACCTGATAAAATGTTTAAAGGTTGGTCTGACGAGAACAATCTTTCATAAATCCATAAATTGGATATTGGTACCATGTTTTCATTTTGCCAATCTGTTGGCACCATTCCATTCAGTAAGCTGTCATTATAGATTAGGAACTGGCCTGGCTATAAGATGGCTAAGTTCTTTGAGAACTCTTTGGTGTAAGCCATCTGGTCCTGGTGATTTACTAACATTAAGTATTTCCAGTCTTTTTTGAACACAGGTTTCTGTCAGTCACAACGATACAATCAATATAATGTTATTAACAATAATGTTGTTGTTTATTATACCCCTCCTTTTCGTTCATATAAACTGAGAAGAAGAATATATTTATTACAGTGGCCTTCTCTCTATCACTTGTGATCAATGCCCCTTGATCATCTTTTATGGGGCTAATATGTTCTGATCTAGCCTTTCTTACTATAAATATATTTGACTTTTTTTTTTAGATATGTCTCCCATAATCTATTTTAGCTTCTCTGATTATGCTCTTAAATTCCTATTGTATTCTTTGTAGTTTTGGAATGCTAATGGTAATCTTTCAGTCTTTTATTTTTTCAGAGACAACCTTTTCTCATTATTATGCCTTTTTTCCCTAGTATTTCGCCACCCATGTTTTACTTTTGTTCTTTCTTATTTGTTGTACAGTTGAATCCACTGATGAATGTTGTTGTGTAATATGTCCTTAAAATACTCCCACTTTTCTTCAGTCTTCTTTAGTGCAAGAATTTGATCCCTTTTAGTAGCACACTGTAGAGTGCAGCTTAGTAAAGCTGGCTCATTTTAACCACTTGCCTTCCAGAAGATTTACCCGCCTTCCTGACCAGGCCATTTTTTGCGATACGGCGCTGCGCTACTATAACTGACAATTGCGCGGTCATGCAATGCTGCACCCAAATTAAATTTATGTCCTTTGATTACCTCTGCATTTTTTATCTTTTGTGCCATAAACATAAAACTGACAATTTTGAGAAAAAAAAACAATATTTTTTACTTCTTGCTATAAAACATATTAGGTAAAACATTTAAAAAAAATAAAATTTCATCATAAATTTAGGCCAAAATGTACTCCATGTAATACATGTAAATTAATTGGTTTACGTGAATGTTATAGTGTCTACAAACGGTGGTATATATACTAGAATTTGTATTATTTTTCTTTTATACTAGTAATGGTGGCGATCAGCGACTTATAGCGGGACTGTGGGACGGCAGCTGGCATTCTGACACTGGGGGAGGAACTGACTAATTGCCACTGACATTCCTAGCTACACTAATACAGCAATCAGTGCTAATAAAAAGCACTGACACTGTACTAATGACACTGAGCAGGAAGGGGTTAACATCTGGGGTGATCAAAGGGTTAACTGTGTGCTGTTTTATTATATAAGCATGCTGCTTTGTATTGCTCTGCTATGCAGAGCAATGCAAAGCAGCATGCTGGTCCTGACAGGGGAGAGATATGTATTGTTTACGTACAGACCTCTCCCCTGTCAGTGTTTCTTGGCAGTCGCTGGGTGTCGGCGGGGAATCTCTGGCCAGAACCCAGAGATTTACAGCTATAGCCGTCAATGGCGGCACGGGTAGGGTGGCATGCGCACCCTCTACCAGGAATACAAAATCACATATATATGCGTTAATTTGTGCAGACCTGCCTCCCTGTAGCAGTAGTTCTGCTATAGGGCAGTCGGGAAGAGGTTACATTTTGTGTTTTTGTCCTCATTTGTCTCATTTTCCTATAATTCACAGTAAACCTATGTAATCTGGGATCACTGAAATTAGTAGGTCCAGCAGCAGCAGAGCATTATTTCTAGAGGGTTTCCACTTCATGTGCACATGTTGGGCCCTAGGCAAATATGAGATAATATCTCATGTATAAATTGCCAGTTACCTCTATCAGAGGCTTTTTCAGCGTCTGTGGAAATAGTAATAATGGGGCTTTGGTCTGCTTCATGTAATAAATTAAGCTATGGTTCTGAGTGTATTGCAACTAGCATCTCTGTTGGGGACAAACCCCACTTGATCAGAATGAATAAGGGCAGACAGGAATGGTGATGTTAGATTTGCTAGGATTTTGGTGAAAAAAAATTACATTTAGTAGTGTAGTGGGGAAATAGAACAATTATTGCTGTTTCCCTTTCTTGTGGATTTTAGGGATGTGCACTGACAGTGTACCTTTTGGCAAAGGTCTGCCTTGAAATAGTGCATTAAATGCCTTTTAAATTTGGGGATAAGGGTATGCTTAGAAGTTTTGTAGTTTGAGAAGGTAAAGCCATCAGGGCCTGGGGCCTTACCAGCTTTCACTGAGTATATGGTGATCTCAACCTCCTCAGCAGAGACAGAGGACTCCAAGCAGCACTTTTTGCAGGTGTCAGAAAGGAAAGAAAATGGGATGGAAAGTGTCTGCTATATCTAAGGGGGTATTGGATGTTCCTTTTTGCATCCTATGTGTGAGATGTAATTTTCAATATTGTTCCTTTGAGACCTGCCT